>NW_017300316.1:76778-169590 GCF_001594075.2 Trachymyrmex cornetzi
GTTACATTGACGAATTAATTTGCAATCGCAACAAATCGATCGTTTTTTTAAACAAATATCACATTTGCTTTCCCTTGATTTATTCCTATAACAAAATCATTTCTCTCAAATACAACGTTTTCGCAAAATAAACATTCATTTATCGCAAAAGAATTTCCCAAATAACACGCGTGTCTAAAATTGAAACATATACCTGAGAAAAATTTTTGGTTAAATAAAAAATAGATGAACCAGAAGATTCTGACCAGAAGATTCGAATATCAATTAAAATTCTGGTTACATCACAACTAGAATAAATATAATAGATTCAATCAGAAGAAAATTCTGATTTGTCTATTTTCAACCAGAATTCTAATTAATGCAACAAAATCTTTTTTCAGACTTCTTAAAAAAATATCTTCAGACACGATGTCCGAAAAAAACATTTTATGCCCATTTCCACCAATGTAAATGAACTTTAATTTCGGTTTAACTTACTCTTTGTCTTTTTCTAATCTTTAGAACTAAACAAAGACGAAGAGTAAGTTGAACTGATATTAAAGTTAATCTACATTAGTGGAAACGGGTATTAATGATGTACTTAAGACGTCTTATGCGCCGATGTGAAGATGGCACACCATTTTGAAAAAAATCGATATTTTATACACAGTTCCGTTTGCACCCACAATAGTTCTACAGTTGATAATCCCTATCGTTTTATGGCAGTCCTTGATAGTTTTCGCGAATCAGTAACTGTTTTAAAATAGGAACCTTGATAAAAACCTCTAGAAAGCGTTAGAATTATTGCAAGACAATAGGAAAATAGCAAAAAGTCGGCGGGAACTGTTACGTGGTACTTTACTCTTGCAGTGGGGTGCCAGCTTTGACATTAAAAAATTGTTTAAAAATACGTAGAGGCCAGAACTCTGTGCAAAACCTACAGAAAGCATTAGAACTATTGGAGAACTGTAGTAAAATAGGAAAAAGTCGGCGAGAACTGATCGTTACGCAGTATTTTACTCTTGCGGTGGGGTGCTGGCTCTCACTTTAAAAAATCGTTTAAAAATACTTAGAGACTGGAACTATCTGGAACTGTAGAACTCTTCGAGAACTTTAGAATTTTGTGATAAAAATTAATTTTTGCGATACTTGGGGTGCCACGCGAAGTTGGCACCGCATTTATAAAAAAATTTTTTTTAGCTAAATCAGCGGAACTATTGTTAAAACTTAGTAGGAATTGTAGAACTATTGTGGGTGCAAACAGAACTGTGTATAAAATATCGATTTTTTCAAAATGGTTCACACCGGCGTCTTATATTCCGATTTGGGACATATAGTTCTTCTTGGGTTTATACACTGTTAGAAATGTAACCACGAGCTTCCTTTACATATTAATGAAGCTCATAGTTATGAACGAAATTAATGAATAATTTAACTGAAAATTAAGTTACAGTAGTTACTTAAATATAATAAACATTAAATTTATAATATTTAATGTACTTTTCATAAAATTTTATAAAAAGTATATTAAATTTCATAAATTTTCATGAAAAATACTTTAAATTTCATGTACATGTGCACAAATATACTTTTCAGTTATAAATACATTAAATTTAATGTAATGAAATTAAGTTCAAATCGTGTAACTTAAAAGTATATTAAATTTCATGACATTTTTAACAAGTGTACACCAAAGAAAGAATTAAAGTGTGTAACTTCTGATTCTTAACGTCACTATTTCAATAATAACCGCAATTGTAGATTTAATCGGCGATGGCATCGTCCATTCTCGATACCTCTCTCCGACAAGACGAGGGAAGGGAAAAAATGCAATGCTAAGCGCATCGATAAGGGTGACTAATTGCAAGCAAATTCCGCGGTGCGTAGCTAAATCATGCCGGTCACACACGCGGCGCACGCACGGGAGTCCCGAGGCGTGTTTAATGTCCCCACGGCGCATTGCGTTCTCTCTAATAAAAAAACAATGTCCACGCACGCGGTTGGATCACGCGAATGCAAATTAATTGCGCGTCAGCCGAAACAATATACAGCGGTATCCTGAGATTAATTTTGCAACGTCACGGCGAATGTGTGGAAGCTCGAGGATTAATGCTGAAGTACTCCCTTACATATACACGAACTTGTACGGGCGCACGAGGACGTGATACGTATTTCGTGGAGCTAAAAAATGCAACGATAAGGATGACGAATCGGGAGGAAGCGGCGTGTCGTGAATTTACACGACGTTCCCTGCACGCCTAACGATGTCGTGAGTTTCTCTCTTACAGATCGGGTTGTATTAATTCAATTAACCGTAAGAGCGGCAGTAAAGTTGTTTCTTTGGAATATCAAAACGATTAAATTTAATATAAGAAATTAGTCTATTAACTTGTAAAACGCATCATTAAATTTGAAATGAATCGCAATCGAATATTTCTCCGCTTTTATTATTTCTCTCCTGTATGTCATACAAATGTTCTACAGTTCGAGTTTAATTAAGAAAACCAATGAATTAATAAATGAAAAAAGCGTATTATATATTATAGTGTCATGAATATTCCTCTCGTTAATTGCGCTCCGGGGGCCAACCAACACATGCAGTCGCATACACATTTACGATTCCCTCGGTTAAAAGCTAACAGGGTTAATCCGATTAATCATCGCGGGATTTTTTTTGCAATCTATCTAGAACAATTACACTTTAAAGATACATATGATACTCGATATGGTATACGCAATATCTTCGAACGTGTTAAATATAAAAATGCAGTGCATTTTATACTAAGATTCTTTATATAAAAATTCTTAAAATATTTCTTTTAAATCCCATATTTCATTCGATAGTTAATCCTTTAATTAAGACACTTCCTAAAGCAAAATTTTCATGAATGGATGGAGAAATAAGGTTTCATTATTTTTTGCCATTTTTTAAGCCTACTTCGCCGAAACTTGTAAAATTTCTTATAATTCCAAGACCATTGACGTCTTGATATTTTGTTGAGTAGGAATTCACTCGAGATCGTACAAAAAGCTCGCGAATAAAAAGATACGTCGTGTACGACCGTCGCCGCGGAATACAAATGGCAATAGCATTGAGTGAGCACCGTCGCGAGCATTCACCATGGAGAACGAACGACAGAACTCCCCCGGAGTTTGCAACCCCTAAATGTTTGCGGATCCCCGAAGAAGGAGGAAAAGGATGAGGGCACACCGGGAACGACGAGATTGGCGGCGACGGGCTGTTTCGCGCGGCAAAGTAAAGCGTCTTGGCTGAAATTGAAAATAGGGCGGAAATTAATGGAGAAGGCTCGGTCTCGCAAATGCCAAATATTTGCGTGGCAAGCGACACGACAGGAATTTCCACGAAGCCCACTGGGATCCGCACGAGAACTCCTTCTTCCCTTCACCCTCTCATCGTCGATTTTGAGAGAAGGATAAGGGATGGTGAACCCTTAAATCACTTCCTTCGGAAAACTAGAATTTCCGACAGGAAGGCAGAGGTATGATCGAAACATGGTGGCAGTCGTAGATACCAAGCGGTTGCGCTTGAATTTTTTGCTTGTTCTTCTTCGGGGTTCATCTGACGTTTGCCTACCCAATCGCTAAGGACAAGATGTCTTGGACGGAAAAAAATATTTGATTGACACAAACTATATTTCGACGCGCGTTTCTAAGGACTACATACGTATATAAGTATATAGATTCATACAAGAATTATGCAAGCATTTAAGATCTAGCTAGACCGTTTAAGGCTTTGATTTTTATAGTTTGTGTTATCACATATACAGTCCTATAATATATTATATTGTATATTTGATTGAATTCACTGAAATTCTGGTGGAAAATGAACGATCCAGAATTTTGATTAAGTCTACTATGTTTCTGATTAAATCTACTAAATGTTCGTTACTTCAACTAGAATTTTAATAGATTTAAGCAGAAATCTTGTAGATTTAACTAGAATTCTGGATCGTTCATTTTCCATCAGAATTCTAGTTAATTCAATCAAACATTTTTTTCTGTGTGCTTAATGAGTGATACCGTTGTAATTGTAGCGATAAATGTGTGCAATTTCAAAAGAGAAAAATGCAAATTTCAACGAGAAAGTTGCACTACGATGCTCACTTTGCTGAATAGAAGGGAAATTTTATTCTTCCGTAACAAAGTTGTCGTTTTTTTCTCTTAAGACGTCCCCATTGAAGTCGATCAGCATAATTCGCTTCACTGGAGACGAGCCTTTACTGCTCGCTTGAGATTGGCGTACAGTATAGTAATTTAGAGGATTATATGTATAACGTTAATTATATTGTACGTTATATCTCGCGAAATTGATCGCCGGCGACAAATGTGGATCGTTTGGCGGGTTCGCTTGCCAACTAAACGGAATAATGTATCTCTGGGGAATCCTTTCGCGCTTGCCATTACGAGGGCACGACGGCTGTAACCGAGCTTGAAGGGGCGTATGCCTCTGAGCATTTGCCATTATGTCATCCCGCAACGAATGGCCGTTAAATATTTACTGGAAGCCATCAAAAATCCACCCTTCGAGACACTGTGTGATCCTGTTCCTTGTCCACTCCCCAAAAAAAAGAGGACTCTTTCCTTATTCTTGCGAAGCGCCTCGAAAATGCGACTGACTGATTGGCTAAATTTATATTGCTGTATTGATAAAAATGTGATACAAGTAAAAAATTAAGATTATTGAAATATTTAATAAAAAAAGATCAACCTTAAAAATTCATACATTTTTTTGAAAAAATTGTATATATAGAAAAATACATACTGTAAGTACGCAAGTAATAATTTTCACGTATTTCAAAAGTTCATGTACCCGAAAATTTATCATAAGTTTATCACAAGCGTTAAATTTATTCGAAATATATTCTGAATCTTACAATTAGTAAGAGTTTAATATTTCAACCAAAATTATTAAATAAAAACAAATTCGATTTGCTTATTAGGTATATAAAGTCACTTCTTCGATTAATTTTATAATATTCTTCAAGAGAAATCAATTCTTTTGAATATATAATAATGAGTGTGTTTCTAAAATTTATAATAAGTATATTTTAAGGTATATTATCCAGAAAATATTCTTTGTTAAAAATAATCGTTACTTAAAAGAAAGGAAGTAAACTGAGTAATTATTAACAAATCAAACTAAGTAAATGGGTCAAACCACGAGCAACAAAGGATTTAACTGAACTAATTTACTATAATCAAATATTAGAAAATAAATTATTTTTCTCAGCAATAGAATGATTTTTTTGTGCGCATACATTTTTAGCTCATTTGCATGGAAAAGTGTTACAATTTTGATGAGAAATAAAATTTACATTCTACTAGGTTTGAAGTGTTTGAATTTTGAAACGATATACTTTTACAGAATACATATATAATTAAAAGTATAACATATGGAAGGAAAGTAAAACTAGAGAAACTGCATATTCACTCTTCAAATTAAAACGTTGTTTCAATTCAGAATTTTTAAATTCTACTACTCTACTGAAAAGTTGCCAATTTCGAGATATGTCACTTTTCTATCAATATAGCATAGTAGTCGTTTATGCGAAAAATTGTCCGCATTTCGCGATTTCGCAAACGGAAGCGTGGCCGACAAACTAACGATCTCCCGCGACAATTGCGAAGACACGTGGGTAAACGTAGAGTTTGCTCATCCCGGACATGTCTGATTCTGTATCCGACCCCTCGGCACGCGTGCCTTCAATGGCGACGTGTGTACACGTGGCTATGCGAAGAAAAGGCGCGTCTGTGAAGTTTCACGTGGCACCCCACAGATGAAAATCGAAACTCGTTTGCGCTCGATAATCGAAGGCGGGTCGGACTGCGAAGCACCGCGTGCGAACAAAACGTCGTGAGCGTTCACGTTACGCATATGTACGAACGCATACGCAGGCACGCGTAGGACACATATGCGCCGAGAACCCTTCGGGATCGATGCCATCAACGGGATGGTTCATGCGTGAGGGTCACTTCGATTGCGAGGTCGACGGGAAAACGTTTCCGAGTTGAATTCTGTGTGGCATGTGGAGGATACCTATATTCTCGAGTAGAATTCAAGCGAGATTTCGCACAATTGGAGACAATTTATCGATGAGAATACGGCAAGCTACTCGAAGTACAGTTCGAAAGTTCAATAATTGTTTCACTGTAAGAACAATCGATAGTCACAAAGTTCGGTTGTATAACATTTATAAAATATCGAAACAAATATATGTATACGAAAGAACGATTTTGCCAAAATATTTAAAATTTAGCTATATTACAGATCTAAAAATATTTGTGTTGAAACATCGATATATATAATACATTTATTTTCTATATTATTTATTTTATTCTAATATATTTAATTTTCCTATATCTATAATTATATAAGAAAATCAAGCATAACGAGTAATACTGCAAAAAGTTTTGAGTTTAATAAAACTATTTTCAGATGTGTATATATATATATATATATATATATATATACATATCTAGAAATTTTTTAATACTTCGAGAAAACCGTTCTTTCCATGTATAACAAAAGCTCGCAATAAAAAGCGCATTTAATTTTTAAATATATATCTTTTTTTCGGAAATATATTTTAAGTATCACCGAGGAATTTAATTTGTGCCGCTATCGAAAGATATTATTCGATTATTAAATATGCATCATTTTCCCTCCAAGTCTATTTTACCTCATACGATTTACTTATCATACCTATCTGTATTTAGCTTTACACTTATAGCCACTTTTTATCGGTCCTATCGCGATCGTTCCTAATGCGTTCAGTTGACCTAAAAGTAAAATGGTCTCTTTTGCAAAGCAACTCGCTAATCCCATCTTACGGATCAGGCAACTTCGCTCTTACTGCATTCGTAAGCGCAATTGCACACGAATTGAAATATTCAAACCGTCCGGACAGTCATCGATCCATATCCGACCGACAGCTACCGGGTGCGTCGATATAAACTGATGTAAGTCGCGACTACGGATATAACTCCGACGAGTGATAAAAGTTGCATATACCCGTTTCAGAGATCGCGATGGGGATCGATTTAAATTTCTCATCGCTGATAACCCAATTCTATATATTGATGAGCAGAAGAGCAATGAAGAAACAAAGAAGCGATAATAAATTATCGTACTTAATTAATAATAAATAAAGTCCGCAAATTTTTCAGTATAATTCGATTTTAATTGGGACTAGACCTTTCTATTTCGGACTATATTAATCTAAAGACTGTGGTTAATTAAAGGTTAAAAAGATAATAAAGTTACACACGCAAATATCCACTTAAGAACTTTATTATCGTTAGTATTATCGTTCTTGGAAGTTCAAAGTTATTATTAGATAGACGAATTTAATAAATTAATAAAACTCGCTTTTCGAGGGAATATTATTCAAAACAAAAACTAATAAATAATAAAATTCTCGATAAATGTCATTTTCCTCGATTATCTCGCGTTATTGAAGATAATTTAAAAGTAATAAAAAAATGTTAATTAAAATTTTATAAAATGAATTTTATATCTCCGTAATTGAAGTATTCCTTGGTGGAATATGCGGGAAAGGATGACTATGAAGATCGTGAAAGTAAGCGATCTTTGCAAAGATCTCATCCTCTTCTACACCCTCATCGTAATGCTCTGCAACCGGTGCAAGTTCCGAAACTGTGAAAGTCTGATGAAATCGGATCGCATACGCAGATACGCACCTGCGACAACGCGACGAGCAAAACTTTCCTGTACGCTCTGTCGCGGCGTGCGCAGGATTTAGGGTATTTTAGGGCAAAGCTTAGGGGACCGGGGAGAGCGAGGGAGACAGCACGGCGGTTTCGGATACAGAGAGAGAGAGAGAGAGAGAGAGGGGGGGGGGGGGGGGGGACACGTGTTATATTGCATTACCCTATGCGACTTGTAGGGGACACGTCGAATTGGTTGCACGAGAGGATCGTCGACGGTTTCCGCCGTTGTCGTCTAGACGGAGGCGAATGACGTGGTGGTCAGGACGCGTGTACAGGAGTACGAAGCCGTGCTTCCTGACCTTTTCCACCTGGAGAGCAACGAGCGCGCTAGCCCGGGTGTGTGTCGTCCCGATGTCCACCATTCTCAGACATCGTTAATCTTCCTTGCCGGAAGACATTCGTGCGACCTCTCCGAAACCTCGTGACAGTAAGGGAAGGATCTTAAAGAATCATCGTTTTGCCTACGGGGTGTCTCGGAAGTCCGATGGAGATTTAAAACACTCTCTCTATCGCAACTTCTTCAGACTGTAATATGAAAAAAGATGATCTTCTTCGACAAGAATCTTCCATCATATTTTATTTTCTACTTTTAGATGTAATAAGAATATAATAATATGACTGTATTATCTTCAATCACGTGTTCTATTTTTCTATCTATTTACACATCCATTATTATTATTTGTGTTATTTTCATTATTGTTTACAGTTCACTATTTTATTTTTATAATGTATTATTTTTGTTATTTTTTGTTATTTTCATTATTACATTTTTTAGTTTTTTATTTTATTTGTAATGTACTATGCTTATAAATAAGATGTAAAATGATACAATAATTTATAAAACATATATTTACAAAGTTTTATTAAGGAATAAGAATGATAAATATACGTATATGAAGTAACGTATAGATAATAATTACAACCTTTCTACATATATTACGAGTGTTACAAGTGTTATTACATAAGGTACTTACAAACGCATTACATATTTCATGTAAATGCGTTTATTGCATTTAGTGCACTGAAATCAATCTGCACTTTGTATGCTTTAGACATAAATCCTGCATGCTAAAAATGCCGTATATCCCGAATAGATGAGATATACAAGACAACAAACTAAACAAAGAATACCAAAGCTTGTATTTTGCTATACACACAACATGGTTCTTTACTATTCCTCTACACTTACGTATCACGAAATAACTACTAAAAGTCTTTCATGCGCTCTACAGTAATTATTTTATGTAGATTATAATTTATGATGGCGCTACTTCTAATTAATTTTAATTTTTCATTTATATCTATGACACTGTTGACAAGTCAAGTACAAACGAATATCTTAGCAATTCTTATTTTAAAATTATGAGGATAAAAAACGGACGCGTCAAATATGCTGCTGCTGGAGATCTTGGACATAAAATGAGTGTTAAATGGTTAACAAATAGACGTCAAATCCATCGACCTCTAAAGGGCGTCTAATTTCAGATAAAATCATATACATACTACAAATCTCTTTTAGAAACAATTTTAGTAAAAGAAGTAATAAAATTTTATCCAAAATGATGGGCGTCCAATGAATGTCAAATAGACGATCATTGGTGCATCCTAAACAAATGCGTTTTAAAAGATTAAATTTAAAAATATATGTAAATATATAATTATTCTTTTTTACTAATGATCATTTACAGATTGATCTTTGTAGCAACATTCTCACTGATAAGAATTTTTGCATGATGCAAAAAGCATTTCTGTGATAAAGCTTAAAGAAGCGCATGTTAATGTTGAGTATTTCATTTTTTCTGTCTCTTACTTATAATTTTGGTGATTATAACAGCATAGTATTGTATTTCATATTACTAAAGAAAAGTCGATCTAAATCGATCGAAGAATTTTGGGATAATCTTTTCTATTTTCTTAGGTCTACTTAAAGATCAGTGAACCTTGAGGATATTTGTAGTATATCACAGCTGCGCACGATCTGATATCTTTTTAAATTCCATTTACACGTATCTTGAAAGCTTACACAAGCCAGTTGAATCCTTCAACAGAGGATTGTCAGCGAGGACGAGACAGCGAAACGGTAAAGAGCGCTCGTTCTAACAGGTGGCCCATAAAATAACCAAACCGTCGAATAAGTTTAGTGAGTCGACTCATTCGCGACACCAAGGAAGAAATTTTTTAAAAGCGCTAATTAAATAGCCATTTCATTTTTCTTATTCAGAATTTCGCTCTTTTTTGGGAGATACTGTTATTCAGTTGAACGCCTCTCTATTATAGTTTCTCTCTAGAACTCTTCTAGCATTCGAAGCTCATTATTTTCCTAATTAAGGTAATGCTGGCGTGACGAAATTATCGGACATTACAGAGTTGAACTGACTTTACAGAATTAAGACTCTTTTACATGTTTAAAGTACATACATTCACGAAAAAAATTTAAAAAATCATACATATGTATATTTTCGTTTTATTTTACCGTTTTTGAGTTTAAATTAAGTATCACCAGGGAATAAACCTAGGATTTATTCAATGTGTACTTTAAACATGTAAAGGGTTTTTAATTCTGTAATTAATTCAAAAGTCTTTTTATATAAGTATCAGTCGTGCAAAGTTACTATCATTTGAAGAAATCAATGTCAGTAATTAATTAAATTTAATATTCAGTATACTATCTGAACATTTTAAAGGCTATACTTTGTCTTGTCGACTTGTTAAGCATAACTGAAGCGAGTATTCGTACGAGGAACTCGTAAATCAATTGAAGACAGATAAAAAAAAAATGCGTTTATTCGTATTCGTCGCGCGTGGATCTTCTAAAAACTGCCCGTCTAGACTTCGTGTTCAAGATTTAAATTTGTTTGAAGCCGCGACTACCGAGAATATTATATTACAATAATTTAGTTAGAACGAACGTGTAAGTTTTTCGACGCGTATATTGTACTCCTTGATAGATGTTACAAAATCATGAATTCATCATAAGCTTCTGCACGAATAGAACTTGTTTTATTTCGTACAAAGACGATAATCTGTATTCACGTGTATTACAACTTCTCTTCAAAACTCTAGAGCAGTCAGTTAGCTTTAAATAAAAAAAAAATGTGATCTTGAACTTAAATCGTTATCGAATGTCACGTATAGATTTTTAAATCTTACGCAAGCATACAGATTTATGGATGATTCAACAATCTTTATGAAAAGATTTACTGCGACAACGTTTTCTATGAAAAGAGAAAGGATGATTCTCGCAAAAATAATATTGTTCTAAAAACTCATAATAAATTAAAACATTTTTTGGAGCAAAGTAAACAATAATAGAAAATAACAATGGCTGCGTTCAGTGGACTCAACAGTTGAACGAGCGCTCGCTGCTATTGTTGTATTCTTCCAGATCTAAAATGCTGATTGGATGAGCTAAAAGAATACACCAATAACAGCGAGCGCTTATTCAACTGTTAAATCCGCTGAACATAGCCGATATAAATTCGAGATAGCTTATTTTACGTGTGGAATGAATATTTGAAATTCGTAATTCCAAATTTAAGGCAACAAAACGAAAGTTGATAGAGAGAGAGAGAGAGAGAGAGAGAGAGAGAGAGTGTGTGTGTGTTCCAGTTTCAGAAACGGAGTAAAGACATTTGCGATAAAGAGCGATTAGAGTAGTAATTTATGTGAGCTGTAGTTCATCCCTATCTCTCGTCGGCAGATATGACGGCAATTGATATCGAGTGAAAAATTCCAGTTCCATTCTCGCCGCCACCTACCGAGAATCCCACTTTGCCGCCCTTAATTCTCTCACGACCGAACCTTGTATCTCCTTACCTGCCGCGCCGCATACGAATGCATCCCTTCGGCGGGCCTTGAAGAGCCGAAGATCGACGACCGCTTAGGGGTAAAGAACGAAGCGGAAATAAAGAGGAAAAGCGAATCGGATTACGTACCGTTGACGAACACACGTAAGTTTGTGGTTACCTCATAATAGCGCATGGTAGCAACAAAAAGTAAATATTTTCAGACAAAATCTATTTTCAGACAAAGGAATGTTTTTGAGTATTTTCGACTGTGCCAAATATTTCATGCGGCATCTGTTTTATTCTGAAGCACGTAGCAAGCTTTTTCAACCTGTCACAAATATACAGGATGTCTCATGGGAATACTTTGGAAATTAAAAAAAAAAATTATTTAACATTTCTTTTATTCAAAAGAAATGTTAAATAAAGTTTTTTTAAATTTCCGAAATATTATTAAGAATTTAGCATTTAAAAAATATATATCACTAAGATTGGCAAAATCAAAATTTTTATAAACATTTGTTAAATGATAAAAATATTTCCTATCGTCTTTACTTTATATAAATAAAACTGCCAAATGTCTTCTGTTAAGAGACATTTTATTTTTCCAATTATTCTGTTTGTGTTGTTTAAAAATAACAACTGATTTCGTGATTGCTGAAAGTTTCAGCAATCTTTCCTATGAGACATCCAGTATATTATTGGGAGAATTTTAGGAAACTTCACGAAGTTGCGGAGTAGCAACACGTATGATGTAAATAATAAATACACCGAATATTTCGTAAGAAATAAATATAAAAACATAGATTAAAAAAAAAGAAAAATAAATATAAAAATAGAGTTAAAAAGTATATAAAAATATGCTACATTTTGCAAGTCGAAATCTAGAAAACTCTCAGGAGAAAATTTTCACCGAGAGTCTCAACTTTAGAAAACTTCTCTCCCTTGGGAAGATTTAAGCTGACAATATCGACTCTCACTTATTCCCTTATGCCACAGACATCTCACCAAGGCGAGTAATTCGCGAGGAATCGGAATGCCAATATGGAGCGAGAGGAACTACGCGGTTTTTTTTTACGAGCCATTTTCCCGCGGTGACAATACGACGCGTCACGAGATGCACCGATGCGTACATTTACATTTCGTGCACGCACGACGACCCGGTGCTGCATTGGGTCTCTCCCTCTCCCCCCCCCTCTCTCTCTCATTATCGCAGACAAACGACGCTCTTTTGGATAATTGATTGCATGCAGATGCGATGTAACGAAACGCGCGCGTAAAACCGCACCGTGACGCCGAATATTTGTGGTTGACGACGATCCTGAATGCGCAAATATCTACATTTGTTCATTGTTTATCACGTGCGATTTTATCGCTCTGATTATTGTTATCGTTCGACGCGATTATGCACGAAATGAGATTTCGATCACAGGAAAATGCGGCGTCACTCGTTGCGGTACGCAGAATTTTATGACAGAGTCACACAGAGCGAGTTTTCCTCCATACGCATGCTCGCATTCGCGAGAGTAAAATTGAATCGGAATTAAAAGAGCCAGCAAAATGAGAGACCGCGGAATTAAATGGACGCTGTAAACGGACAAACGTGACAAACATGGGAGATTCGCGAAACTAATGCTAATAATTATCCTCGTTTGCCAATCTCGGATAAATGCAGATAAATGCGTCTAGATTTTTTCACCGAGCTAATTTGATGTACGGTTTAATTTGAAAGCTGCAAATACATCTACAGATTAATCTAACGATTCGCTAAGGTACTCCTTAATCCGTAGTAATGACGTAAGGAAAGTGGAATTTCATGGATAAATTGAAATACATGGAAATGTGTGTATAAAGCTCGCATCTTTCACTCGAATCCTCGATTCGTCGAAAAGGGAACCTCGCGAAGTGTCAAATTCTAATTTTAATAAAGCTTTATATATATATATAAGTTACGTAAATAGATACACTTAGAAAATATCAGTTCTGATCCAAAAAAGATTTTGAGGGGTAAAATAATCTTTTAAAGTGGTTTCCTGCTTTTTTATATCTTAAAAGCTCTATTAAAAGTTTTACATAAAAGTTTTATAATAAAATTACTTCTATTCATCTACGTTAATAAAATGAATATTTAAAACAAATTTTTTTATTTTCAAAAATAATTATTTTTTAACAATATTATTTTGACGTGAATAAATAGAGGTTATTCACCGTAAAACTTTTATATAAAACAGTTTTCTTGAATAATTTTTAAGATATAATAAAAAAAACTGTTTTATACACGAGAAGTAATTGCATCCCTCAAAATCATTTTTGTGTCGCAATTGAAATCACAAAAACCCTCCAAAGTTTCATCAAAATCAAGAATTTGACATTTCAAAATCAAGAATTTGAGATTTCCTTGTGAGTCACCGGTCGCGTTACCGTCTTCATCCTTAACGAGAAGATGATGCAATTAGGAAACTAAATCCAGCATCATCGTCGAGACGACGCCGTCATGATGGCCGGTGTGACTTCACGACCTCTCGGAACAATGGTCCAGTCCAGCGCACAGGATCGCGATCGGCAACGCCGCCCACGCTGAAATAAAAGCCTCTCCTCCGGTGGTGTACGCTCCGACGCGATGGCGGGTTTACAAAGCGGAAGGTACGATATACCCGCTGGTTGTTTACCCATTCCGAGTTTAGACCAGCGCCTGGTCGACGTGGGTGCACCGGCTAAGGGACAACAACGTCCGGCACGTTTTCTAAACATAGGCGAAACACGTGGTCGGCGAACCGACTCGCGATATACCAACGGACCCACGGTATACATTTCGGATGTGGACTGCGATATAAATGTGGGCGCTTCTGTGTTTCCTTTACTCCCGTCGAATATAGCGATTCGATTCAGCTTGAGAAGAAAGGCAGTGCGACGACGAGATTCGACACGATTTGCGATCGAAGAATTTTGGGCTTGAGTTTTACTCAATTTTGTGAGTTTATACTATTATAGATATTAAAAGAACAATGGTAACCCGATCACCTGAATTAAAACACACTTTTAACTTTCATATATGTTAAATTCAATCTATTTTTGTGATTAAATAATAAACTACATTTTAATCAAATTTAATATTATTTTTTTAAATTAAGGTTTAGTTGTTTTAGTTTTCAATAAACTTCCGTTCACTCTTATTCTTTTACTCTTTCATGTTCTTATTCTCTTACACTTTCGTTTATCCATTAGATAAATTATCATATAATTTATCCGATAATAATTGACCTTAAATTATTTAGTTTTATTGTTTTAGTTAAATTAACGATGTGCGCGCGCGCGCGCGCGCATTAAATAAGAGTAATGACGACCAATAGAAATAATTAAAAACAACTACATAAAATCGAGTTATAATTCGATATTATAAATTTAATTAGTGTACAAAACTTCATAGCTGCTTAAATAAAAATTAAGGTTAAATGCATTTAATAAAAGTATAATACAATAGTTTCTCTCCATTTAATTATGGACAAAATTAATCTTGGCTAATTAATTGAAACTATGAACATGTCAAAAATGTTTAGAAACCGTCTATTTGAAACTGTCTATTGAAACTGTCTATTGAAACTACAAGCAGTCCTTTATCGCAATTTATGAATTTAATTTATCGTTGATCACAATAAGCGAAAATGTATGGGCGTTACAGCTTCCATTATGAATTTCCGTGTTCAAACATTCAAATACTCACACACATAGTTTCACACCAGCCTAATGACAAGTGGCGTCAAAGCGCTTGATCGTATAATCTAGAAATCGTAACCACGTGGCCTGTCAGTTGGTTTATGCAGAGAGCAAGCCCTGTCATTGATATAATGGTATTCTAATTACAGAACGCGATCCGGCTCACTGTCGCTTAATTCAATGCTCAAATTAAACAAGTTGCGGAACGCAGCAACTCCGCTATGGATTCCGCGAACATGCATCACGTAATTTACTTCGAAAATCATTTGCAGTGATTTAACACATTCGGGTATACGTGAAATCTCATTTCTACGATAACTTACCTAAGCTATCTTAAATCTTAAATCGTAAGAAATTGACCAATCACAGTCGAATATAAGAAGGATAAACGACTATAATTGGTCAATTTTTTACGGCTTAAGATGATGTTAAAGCGACATTACTTATAAATTATACCAATGTAAAATCTTTGAATTGGCTTTACGAATTGCAAATTATATAATAATTTATTATATAATAATTATAAAATAATTTTTTTACATTCCCTTAATACTCAAAGGTTCACTCTAAATTTTTGGGAGTAAAATTTCACTCTCAAAGAATGGTAGTTGCATCAGTCCGGCAGTAGTGAAATCTTTACTTTTAGAGAGTGAAAAATCACTCCAAGCAAGTCAATTTTCAATCTCTGAGAAGAGTGAATAATTTCACTCTCTGAAAGGAAAGACTAAAGGTAGGTAAATATTAAGTTTAGCCCCCCTATATCCAATCTTGACGAAATTAAGCTCATTCGATGTGTTTTTGCACAAAACGAACAGATCTGGCAGAAAAAAGTGTCGCTTTGCCTCGCAAAGCGAAATATTATTAAAATTGATCTTTTAAGAAATTCACTCCTTGAAGGAGTGAAGTGAAATTCACTCTTGCCGGACTGGTGCAACTATCACTTTTCTTGGAGTGAAATTTCACTCCCAAAAATTTAGAGTATTAAATAATAGCCTATCATCGAAAGCCATCACGCGTTCTGGAACTGGGCGGGACAGTAGCACGGTGACGGACACCCAACCGGGCACGGTCCGTCGAGGTCTCGACTTCCGGTTGAGTGGTTCCGGTCGGACGACTGAACGCGACTTTTCGTCGTGTCAATCTCACCCGTGCCACGAGAGGGACACCCAACGACGACGACGACGAGCACCGATCCCTCGCCATTGTGCAGGGGTGTGGACGAATCGCGGTTAAATCGCGCATGAAATGGTCCTGGAACCGGCTCCCGCCATCCGGGAAGATCGTATCTATTCCGCCTGTCGCGTTCGCCAGTCATAACGCACACGAGATTTGTGCCTCCGTGAATTTACGTAGGCGCGCAGGTTGTTGCCGAGTATTATGCATCAGACGTGTAATGCGTTTTCTTTCGCTTGCATGCCGATAATAGTGCGCAGGATGTCGCAGAAAGACCGGATATCCTTTTGACCATGGGCAATTTTCGCAGACTTATTTGTGCCTTGTGTATTCTATCTTCTACCGGAGATCGTTAGTCACAACAAGTTTTCAACGTTTCTCGACATTGTACGCCTTGCTAGTTTAGCTTTAAAATTTATGAAAGGAAGTTTCCAGTAATTATTATAATACAAGCAGGATATTCGATATTTAATATTTACATGCATTAATGTTAATAACTGCTGACAACCACATGCATTATAATACAGGTTTCAACGGTGTAAATATATTAGCGCGGGAAATGAAGAGAAAGAGAGTGAGAAAAAGGGAGAGAGAGGGAAGGAATTATTAATTTTTAACGACAAACACAGATGAAACAAGATGTTACAATTTTGTGACGTTGAGAAAAAGTATGTATTAAAGATATCTTTCAACCATTGTTACTGCTGTTTATGATAAATGAAATGTTTGTGATATCTGAACTGAAATAATGACTACTGTAGTTAGAAACGCTACAGAGAAGTTTATTAAATGGACACCGTGAAATATTTACGACAAAAAGCTTTCACTTTGAATCAGATCTATCCTATCCGTGTTTTTCCCTCTTCAATATTTAACTTCTTGTAAAAGAAGAATTCTTGCTACTCCGTCCCTCTTGGCGAGTTTAATTAAAAGTTAATATCCCCGCTCAGGGCACTCTAATTATTGTGCTCAGATAAGACGTAGGTTAATTACGTAAAAATGTTCACGCCGTGGAAATGTAGCGGAAAGCAATACGCCAGCCATTTTCTGATTGAAGATAAAATGCATCTTCCTGCGGAAGAGAAGTTGGCGGAGAAGAAAGCAAAAAGTGATATAAAATATAGAAGGTACATGATTATGTTACACATTAACCTTAATTCGGTACTTGTTCTAAAATTTCCTTAAATGATATTTGCAGGTCTATTTTAAATTAATGTATCTCTGCTTGCTGTTAACGTAATTTAACAGTTTCTTTTCCACTTTATTAGTCAAAATCCAAGGAATAAGATTATGTGACTTAAAATTACGTAAGGTTGTGAAAAACATTTACCTATTATAAATAATTTTTAATAAACAACATAATTGAAAAAAAAATCCAAAAAAGTCTTGGACCCGCAAATATCAATTAATGTTAATTATATAAGCATTTGGTAAAAATAAATTTGTATAATTTTCGAAATTTTTTCGTATGCGTTAGCTTTCGATGTAATTAAATTTTCATCAATCAAATGCCTTTCTCTAAGAGATCGTTCACCACTCGTTGTGTTTCTGTTCATCCGAGAAACTCGTGATTTATTAGGTTTAGCGCATAAATCAGAGTCATTTCGTGTAACACGCATATATTCGCGTTACAAAGTTCGAGAATGAGTTTTAGCAGACCGATAGAACCGCGAAGGGTTAATATTTCATCTCCTATCTCGGATTCCTACTACATCGAAATGAACGCACATATGCATGACCAGTCAAGTTTCGTATTTATTTTATTCGACCGTCATACATCAGCCATAGGTATATTTTACGTGTGTTAAATAAAAAAAATATATATATGTATATAAGAGCACAGATTTATGAATACGAATTTCCGAGAGACTTTTAGTGCCTCTCGACGTCATGCATACCGTATTCCGCAGATAAGGAAAACACGACCATCGATATTAAGCGTTTCTCACGTTTCATACTACTTGCTCTTATCGCGGAACATATTTGAAAAGCGTATAGATGGCTGTAAGATGGATATTTGAAACGACGACCTTAAAGTGCTGTTCTCTAAATGGCATAGATCATATTTTGAAACACGACTTTAAGTGCCATAAGTTTTACTTTGAAGTGCAATAAATTTCAAATCCCATTCTGCAGTCGCGAAATTTATCTCACGGCGTTTTTTGGAATGAAAAAATAGCTCGTTTATTTAAAAAAGCAGTTTTTCTATGTGAAAAACAGAGATAAAAAATTCTTAAATATCGCAATGTTAAAAATACTCGCGTCTCTCGAAACACTGACGATTTTAGGATCTATTCCATTATTTGTACAAGGTGTTTACTGAAATGTAAAACACATTTCTTGTAAACAAATTTCCTAAGAATTCTCGGATTTCTGTTCAAAATTCCAGACAAGAACAGATAAATTTTTATCACAGCTTTAAAGTAAATTGGAGTACAAACAAGCTATAGGTATTGATAATTAACAAAAGAAAGAGATTTTCTACGAGATTATATTATTTTCTACAATTCGTGCCGTGCAATCTATTTACGGAAAAAAAGGTTTTGCTCAAGTATCAAAGACTGAGCTAAATACAAATCTGAGAATAATTTGATTAGAATATCAAGATAATTATGTAGGATGTTCGAGCTGATTGCTAGGATGTCAAAACTTTTTGTAGCATTTCTCGTCATGTTTGAGTTATCTATGTAATTATTTGATAGTCCAACAAAATTATCTTTAGGTATCTACCTACATTTTTAAATACTCGAGCAAAGTTGTTTTTTTCATGTAAGTACAGGGAAAGGAGGCAAGCTCACTATAAAAATATCAGTAAGCTACTACTCTGTTGAGTAGGATAACTCCGGTATATACGCCGTGCTGGGATTTACACCGCGGAAGTTAGAAAAAATAGAAGGAGTAAGGGTAATTTTCTCGCAACTATACTCTGTTACATGCCTTTATGTTATATTAATATTGAGTTATAATTTCAGCTTTTTAATGTTAATATTAATGAAATTATTGTGAGTTGGATCGATTTGTCACTGTGTGTGTAACAAGTGTAGCATCATCATCAATTATAATCTACATAAAATGATTACTGTAAGGCGTGTAAAAGACCTAGTGGTTATTTCGTGATACATACGTGTAGAGGAATAGTAAAGCATTGTAGTGTGTGTAGAGGAATTGTATAGCAAAATACAAGTGCTTTACTTTCGTATTCTTTGTTTAGTTTGTTGAAACCCTTGCATTTTTACCATATATCCCACCCATTATCTATATATAGCAAAAATGCAAGATTTCAAAAAGTTTATTTTTTAATACGAAAACTAAATATTTCGGATTTCTAATATTTTTTTCATAGTAGTAGACAGTACAAAGTTTTTACTGATATAGTCCGTTTATTTTAAACATAGTAAAAATAATACTTAATAAATTAAGTTTTTGATAGGTGCGGCGTACACACCGGAGTTACCCTACTATCTTCTACTGTCACTGATTTTATTTTAACTTGTTAGATATACGAGAATGTATGTGAAGAGTATGAAACTTTAAAAATACGTTTTGTCCAAAATTAAAAATTTCCAGAAAAAAGAAAGTCACGGAAAAACTTCAGCTTCACAGAAAATAACAATTTACCAATCAGTAAGATGTGAAATGTTCAACAAAATTGCTAAATAGTTATTAAAAATATTAAACAAATACATTTTGTTTATTTTTAGTTATAAATCATAATGCTCTTCGAATGTCAAGATTTTTTAGTGCATAAACAGATAGTGTAAAAATGCTTTTAGAACATCACAGAGTAGTTTAAAATGAGTCTTTCAACACTGAACACTGTACCATCTTTAACTCAAAAAATAAAATTTTGAACAAAATGCATTTTGGAAGTTTGCTCCTCATCTATACCGATGTATATGTATTTTATTGCTAAGTGATTGTCAATATTTTGCATCATCAAGAAAAAATGATCGAAGAAACAATGAATGTTTTCAGAATAAAACAAAATTGTTTAAAAGTAAAATTTTTAAATTCTAAAAATTTCTCTGATAAAAATCCATGAAAATCAGATTTTTAAGAGTAAAAAAGAAATCCCCAAAAAATTCCAAATTTTTCAGGTTTTTTCAAGTTGTAAATATTTTGTATTATCAAAAATATATATAAATATTAATCGAATATGTGGTTGCAATACGGCTTTCAATAAAAAATAAAAAGCCTAGACGGAAAAATAATGCGAAGTCACCTTGTTAAAATCAACTGATTGTGCCAATCAAGTAGAACGAAATGCCGTTTGACATTTTTCGCCTTCTCGGTTCTTAAAGACGATCATAAATTCGCATAAATTCAGCGAGATAAACATGAGGATGCGCTTCATCATCCAGAACGCGCGCAAATGCATATCGAGAGACGTCGGCATCGCCGGCTTGCGAGATGCTACGGCAATGTGATGATGATCGATTAAAGTGGAACGAGAATAAACTGCGGAAGTGTGGCACACGTAATGAGATTAGATTCGTTCAATCGTATTGAAGTTTGTGTTCAGGCATCTCCGTTATGGTTCGAGGTCATTAATCAGACGATAACTTCTAGCAGACCCCTGATCGAGTCCTATCATCTCTCCCTGTCACTTGAGAGAAATAACACCCGGGTGTTTAATAAAAATGACGATCGTTCGACACATGTGATAATCACCGATCGGCGACGAAGCCTCTAACGATTTGCCGTTCCGACAGCGCAATTAAACGCGAATAAGGTTATCGAGCCAATAAATAAAAATGATAGGAAGTCGGCGATGAGCCTCGACGCACATCCGCATCTGTGGGCATACGTCAGTGTTAATGCAACACAGACAATTAATTTCTTGTCTAATCGATGCGGGTAACTCATCTTCTCATGTATAAATTAAGTTCTCTCTGATTAGGAGAATTGCAGAAAAAAATGTAATATTATATCTATGATAAAACGTTATATCTTTAAAAAAAATTTAGCGCAGACAATAAATTTGCGATAATGTCATTTAAGATAAAATGAGGATGCTGTGTAATTATAATTTCTTTGCGAGGTCTCAACTCTCATTAATGAATAAACCTGAAATTATTAAATTTATTTTATCATTTATATTCTTTCTCAAACTGCCTAACTTCAAATTTCTTGTGTGTGTATTTTGTTATCACGACTTATGGTCGTTTCCACCGACGTATATAAATTAATTTTAATCTTGGTTCAATTTACTCTTCATCTTTTTCTAATTATGCCCATTTCTATCAACGTAGCTAGTTAAAAATTAGAAAAAAAATGAGTAAGTTAAACCGAGATTAAGGTTAATCGACATCGGACGAAATGGACATTATAGAATTAGAAAAAGATGAGGAGTAGGTTGAACCGAAATTGAAGTTACTCTACATTAGTGGACACAGGTATTAACGACGCGGAATTTCTGTAGTACTTAGAACTTAGCGCGATGAAAGAACTTGGCGATCGAAAATGTGACGACAAGGATGATTAAATAAAAATGTCAATGCAGATACCAGATAGTATTGCGTGTAAGTTTCGCGAACTCGCGCTGTCAATTGCGTCGCGAAAGGAATACAATTCGCTGAACAAGAAATTCTGCACTCGGTCCTCAAGTGACGGAGTGCGATTTAATTGCTCAACAAGTCGTATTATGTAAATGACGTGTTACTCAGCTTGCGCGTAATTGCGCAAATCCAATTCACCGACCATTCCACGAACTTTGCCACACGTATGTCGCTCTGAATGCAAACGTCACCGTAGAGAAGAGAAGCCCACTTACATAAGAGGACTATATTTTCCGTCAAGTGAAAAATACGGTACACAGGTCATCATATTTTTCTCACCCATACCATGTACTGTTTTCCGGAAAATTTTTTCAAAATATTCGATGTCCGTGGAAAGCCTAAGAGAAAAGGAACGTCTCTAACGCGTCACTTACTCCATGTTCGACCGAATCTCCGACGTTACTGCCGAGTAAAATGCAATTTCGCGGGAGGACTCTCAAGCAATTCGTTTATAATATTCGAAGAAGGGAAGTTACGCGTCCGTCTGGCGGATTTCCTCGGCCTGTAAATCCGTCGCGTGTCGGAGTAAAAACGCATGTACGCATAAATATATGCCGGGCGTCACGGAATGAATTCAGATGCCTAGTATAATGAATTTAAACGGATATTCTGCAACGCTTTGAATGTATTATACCTACTTATGTACGCTTTACTTTAATGGTTTATGTACTTTGTATTATTAATATTAGCGACTAAAATCGTGCGCGGAGACTCGATTAACGACCACAGCATAACTAATGGCGATTTTACGGCGGTATTATCGTTCGCCTTCTGAAATATGAACTACGTAATCTCGACGGAGAAATTTACGAGAACCGAGAGAGAGAGACAAAGGTAAATTTTTCTCGAGATTACCGATAAGATAAAATGTTAAAAATAAATGGATCGTGAATCGATAGACCGGAATGCAAACGGAAAGTGTTGAATATTGATATGTAGGGTCTTCGTCAAAATTTTTTAATCAAATTCCTCAGTTGAACAAATCATGTTATTTAAGATAATTGAATTCGGGGAAGAATAATACTTATAAGGGAAGTTAGGCAATCCGGAAACTCTGAAAATTCTGAAACGTTGTGTGTTGCACTCAAGACTGTAAGTACGAATAATTCTCAAGATTTGATTTTTAACACTTTATTTATTGACACTGGTATTTTTTACAGCGCAGTAAAGTAAATTTACACGACGGACGATACAACAACAACGACACTGGGTGACGACAACAACAACATGTTTCCAAAAATGTACAAAAAGCAGTGAAATCCCTAAAAAATACGTTTTTGAAAAAGAAAAAATATACCCCAATTGTATAAAAAAGATGTCGAAAATTACATTTCTTTTAATAAAAAACGGATACGAAATAAATGCAATTAGTCAAGTATTTCATAACGCAAGACACATAAGATAGATTGAAAGTAATTAAAATGGTCAACTAGATTATAGTGAAGAAAAAACTTGGCATGCCCGGGTCGCAATAAAATGCAATATTCTAGGACTAATATGTTTTCATAGTACATAGTACGGAAATTATTTGCAATACGAATTAATAAAAAGGTTAGTACATACAATATTCTGCAGATATACACAATACATGAAAACAATTCTAAGAAGAGATGTTAATAATTGCTCACTAATCTTGTAAATGCATTATCTATAATGTTTCTATGTCTAAATATCACCATATTATTAAATATTATTTCTCCATAATTTATATCACGTCTATTATTTATGAGTATATTTTTATGTCCCACTGATTATGTGTACATACATATATATTATATTTATATACAAATATCTATTATTTTTATATTTTAATTTATAATGGAAATACTGTGATAATATATTCACACAAATGTAATTAATGTGACCCGGGTACGCCAAGTTTTTTCTTCACTATAATCCAGTTGACCATTTTAGTCACTTTCCATCTATCTTATGTGTCTTGCATTATGAAATACTTGGCTAATTGTATTTATTACGTATTCGTTTTTTATTAAAAGAAATGTAATATTCGACACCTTTTTTATACACTTGAATCTCATATTTTTTCTTTTTTAAAAGATATTTTTTAGGTATTATATAAGTAGGTGTCTGTCCCTATATGGACAGACTATCGATTCCATAAAATTTACTAGAATTCTAGCGCATATTACTTTACATTTTTCTCCGTGAACGCTACGAGCAAGTGAAAACCCCGTTTCGCGTTTTTTAAAAAATAAAGAGAGAGAGAGAGAGAGAGAGAGAGAGAGAGAGAGAGAGAGAGAGAGAACAAGAGACTGAATCGACGAAAAGTTAAGTAAACTCTCATTGGGAAACAGGAATGTTTGAGCTCGTGTTCGATCGAGGGAGGATCCGAGAGAGCGTATCTCGCTCTCCTCGTTCACCGATGATTCAGTCGGGCGAATCGAGATAAATACAGTTATATTCGGACAAAGAAGGGGCCGAGTCACTTTTGCTTCGTAGTCGTGCGGGTAACCCGAGTTCAATTCCCGGGGGCGGTGGTTTCTCGTATCGCATCAACGTTTCTCTGTTCTTCCTTCATTCTTTCGTTCCCTTACCACGAGCGCATCTTCGTCACATTTTCGACGATGTTAGAGAAGAGATAGAATGGGATGATCGAGCGTATACGGCGAGAGAACGCTTCTCCCGCGCGACAAAGATCCTTGGATAGATAAATTCGTCGAGGGCAGCTCCGTTAATACCGTCGTCTCTGAACGACAAATATTTGTCTTATCTCGAGTTTTCAACTCCCGTCGCGCGTTTCTCGAAAGAACGAAATGAATGAATGAACGTGAAAGTTATAAGATTTGATAAATGAATTTCCTGCGAATAATTTTTTATGCAATAGACGTGATATATTGGATGTGATATGTTGGAGGAGAATAACGTAGTCTTTATAGCGTAATGGCCGCAGCACAGACTCTTTTGCATAACGCATAAAGCCCATTCTACATAAGACGCAGAACACGGGTCGCAGGTCGCAAAACTAGAAACCTAACGTATTTTAATTATGATATGATTGTAGGACGCAGAACGCAGGACGCAGAAAGTTGGGTGAACTTCAACTTTCGCGTCATGAGTTTTGCGTCCTACACGGAGAAAATTTTATATTTAAAATTACTATAATGTGATGGTAGTAGCTGCGGTCTTCATGTAAATTATAAGTTTAAATACTATAGTTATTTTTTTAAAAACAATAATATAACGTAATTTTTATATTTTTTCATAGTAAAAATTTTTTATTACAAAATCAAATATACTTAAGAAATTTTGTTTGCGTTACCATAATAAAGATTAACTGTTTTCATGTTAGAATATGGCTTCACAATATAATTACTTTATTTATATGATAAAAATTAATATTATCATAATAAAAGTTAAGTTGGAATCATGTTGTAAGAGTCCATCGAAAATACAAGACATAGTAAAGTGTAATTTAAAATCGTATTAAAACTTAACATAAAATTTTCTCCGTGTACGTATTGCGGTCTGCAACCTATTAAGGGCCGTCTACACTGAAAGAAAAGATTGGTTGCTGCAGCAAATTAGATGGTTAAATATGGCATAGCATTTTTAATTGGCTGCAGCAACATATTTTTGGTTGCGTTAGCCAATCGAAATCCTATACTAATATTGTAGATAGGCTAACACAACCAACAATTAGCTGCAGCAACCAAAAATTAACTGTTGCAACCAATTAAAAATGCTATGCCATATTTTACCATCTAATTTGCTGCAGCAGCCAATCTTTTCTTTCAGTGTACATAAGTCGTAAACGCAAAACGCAGTTCGCAGACGCATTTGCGACAGCCAATGAAAAGCTAATATTAGTACCATTGACGCTTCTGATTGGCTGTTGCAAATGTGTCTACGAACTACGTTCTGCGTTTGTGACTTATGTAGAAGGCCCTTTATAATCTGAAATACGTTTCACTTGCAACCTGCGACTGTGTTCTGCGTCTTACGTAGATCGAGCTTTATACATAGTGCATAAGGGAATCAACCAGTCGAAATTCTTCTTTTCCGTTGAATATGAGGAAAGGAAAGATTCTGATTAGTTGATTCACTTCTGCACTATGCGTCATGCGTTATGCAAAAGTCTGTGCTGCGGCCTTTAGGGCACAAGCCGCACACAAAATTCCGTAATAGTATGCGTAAAGCAGCGCCTACAATGAGATTTTATTGACCAATCACAATCGAATGTGAGGAGAACAATCAACTATGATTGGTAAATTTCTTATTACAGCTTAAAGCTTAAAGCTCATTTTACGTTTTAAAATCTCATTGTAGAAGCCGCTTAAGACGTAAACTTAAGCCGATGAAATCAGGATACTGCTTTAGATTACCTAATCTAACGGAAATGGAAATAACAGTAAACTTATCCATAACCTCGCAATAAGGCGAATTTTAACTGGTTGAAATTCGCCTTATGGATAAGTTTACTGCTATTTCTGTTTCCGTTAGAGTATAATACGTAGATCTAAAACAATATCTTGGCTCATCGGCTGAAGTTCACGTCTTAAGCCCAATTTCTTCACCTCTACATAACTTTATCCAAGAGCTATCTCCCAGAATACAATGGAGATATCTCTTGGATAAGGTTGTCTGCAACTTATCTGGAAGTGAAGAAATTGGGCATTAAGGTTACAGAAATTTTGTCTGCTACAGCCCTCAACTCTAAAACGCTAACCTATGTAAAGTTAGCCCCCCCCCCCCGAACTTTACAAAAACTTAACTTTCTTCTGTCATTCAATAGCTCATCGTTTGCATATCTATATACATTTTGAATATTCGTTTACACACATTCAGTAAATAAGTTATTCAAAAAACAATTTTAGAGGGGCCACTTCACAGTAGTCTCTCAACTATGAGCTAATTATGTCGAAATAGTCTCAATCGATAGATTTTTGTTTGCACATTTCAAAATAATATAACGTTTATATTTGCATAAATTGCTCGCACTCTCAGACAAATTAATTAATTCCGAGACTGGTAATCAATCATCTCGATTTCTTAAGTAACAAAAAGTACACAGTGCTCGCTCGTCTATTTGCGTAAGAAGAGAAACCTTTTGAGGGAATCGATGCTTCTTTTCAAGTCAACAGAAATGTGATATACAGGGTATTTCCAAAAGACTTGAACAAATGTTAAAAATAAATTTTTAATACAAAGAAAGTTCGTATGTCGTTCAGTTGTCAAATAGTTACCTAAAAAAATATTATTTAATTTAAAAACAATTACATAGTTTATAAAAATAATATAGAGTAAGCATTGCCTATGTGAGCTGTCACAGGATATTTTTCGTGAAAAAATAATATATTTTCAATAAAAGTTACAGACGTTCCGATAACATTATTGTGTCCTCTTCAAATGTGAAGCGCACAAACGGATTATAAATATAAATTGTCAAATTTTGAAAAATAATTGAACAGAAATTACATATAAAGCAACGTTAACAACAAAACGGTTTTCCCCGTCTGTAGTATTTAGTTTGATACTCAAACAATAAATGGAAATCACTATAATAACACAGTAACAATATAAATTATGTATGAGTCATAAAAATATCCTGTGACGGCTCACATAGGCAATTTTTACTCTATATTATTATTAAATATTTAACCTCATTTTATTTCTATCATAATAAAAATATTTCTCGTCAATTTTTGATTATAATTTTAAACACGTTTTCGGATATACATTTAGATATCTTTTTTTTTTCTTTTTTTACATTTCGATACAGAAAAGTCGCTCCGGAAATGTGTCCAAATATTTCACGGGCACCCTGTGGAAGCTCGCTTCTTCCGAGGGGAGCGGAAGAATTTGATCTACCAGAAGGCTTCCCCGCATTCCACCTCTATAACCCCGGGAGCTAACGGGGGCCGAATCAAAGTCCAATTTATATTTATGAATACTTTCGAGAGCGTGTTCACTCGCTCGCTCGCTCAGTCCGCCCGGAAGCCGGAGTTTACTCTGGCATCCGGCGCACACATCGCGCATTGTTGATCGCGCCTTCGTCTTCTACTTCTTCTACGGCCGCGTGCAATATGACGAAAACGGTGAGATCACTGGCGTTTACTTTTGTGAATCATCTTGGATCCTCCTCTCGTGACCTTACTTCGCCGCGTCCGCCCGTTTGCGTGTTCACCATGGTAATCATGGACGGAGAGAAGAACGGAAAGCCCGAGGGATAAAGGAAAAAAAAATGGAGATTCTCGAAATTTGTACGGCCGCGTTAGATCGTTACGCTAAATTATTACATTTCGACATTGCTGACTTGAGAATCAGATATACTTATATTTATGTAATGCTATGTTACAAGAATGCGTGAAATTCGAATATATAAATATAATCCAACGGGATTGTCACAAATTCCTCCCTAAAATTCCACAACTTTTCCCTGATTCCAGACAAAATTTCATGACTTTTCGTAACTTTCAATAATATTAAAAAATTTTTTGTATTTTCTCGTTCTTATTGGAAATCGTTAAATATTTTGTTGAGAGATCAATTTAATACAGCAATGTAAATTACTATTAATGTTGCTGTTGTGTGACATTGCTTGCGTTTTTAATTATTAAGTTAGCAGTATTCCAAAACTGCGATGTAGGTACGTATATTAAACACCTTTAAAGCCAAGAATTTTTATTTTCCAAAAAATTTGGTAAAACTCCCTGACTTTTCCCTGACATTTAGCTGATTTCCCTGATTTCCAGTTTTGTAGCAACTCAGATCAAAGGAATTCCTTCCTCTGTCTGAAAGCTCAGTGTGTAAGTTTACAACAACGTGACAACACCAATTGAATAGATCTGCCATATATAAATTTATGTTAACGATTAATATTCATTCAACGATTCTATAGTCTTTGTAATATTTAATTCTCATGTACGTTTATAGGGTTGCCACTGAAAATGAATTAAAAAATTCCCTGACTTTTTCAGGTTTTCCAAATGAAAATAGAAAATTTTCCATGAGTAATATAAAAAAGCTTTGTAGCATAGTACAATTTTGGGTGCAAATTCAAGCCATAGCAAAAAATAAATTAGTTTTGGAAAAAAAGAACGCAGTTATGACGAAAAAGAGAGATCGAATAAAAATACTGAATAAAATATAAATTTTTATTATTTTATTAAAATCGTTTAAAGTGCACAAGTTTTGAATGTATTTGACTATAAACGCCACACTCTAAATTTTTGGGAGTGAAATTTCACTCCAAGAAAAATGATAGTTGCGCCAATCCGACAAGGAGTGAACTTCACTTCACTCCTCCAGGAGTGAATTTCTTAACCTAACCTAAAAAATCAATTTTAATGATTAATATCTCGTTTCGCGAGACAGAGTGACGCTTTCTTCTGCCATATTCGTTCATTTTGTGCAAAAACATGTCGAACGAGCCTAATAATTTTTAGATTAGACGTAAGAAGGCTAAACTTAATATTTATCAAAGTGAAGTTTCAGTCTCTCCCTTCAGAGAGTGAAATGTATTCACTCTCCACATAGATTGAAAATTGACTCCCATTTGGAGTGATTTTTCACTCTCTAAGAGTGAAAATTTCACTCCTGTCGGACTGGCGCAACTATCACTCTTTGTGATAGTTTGGGAGTAAAATTTCACTCCCAAAAATTTAGAGTGCAGATATAATATTTAAAAAATTATAACAATTATTTGAAATAGGAGCAGTTTCAAGGAATTGTGAACAAATTTAGAAATTCCAGACTATTTACATTTTCCTCTGACTTTTCCCGGTTTCCATGACCAATTTCAATTTCCCTGACTTTTCCTGGTTTTCCCGGTTTTCCAGATCTGTAGCAACCTTGGTTTATCAAAATTCTATTAATAGTAATACATACTAATTCAAAATGTATATTAATTTTACATATAAAGAGTATTTGGTTTAATATCGTACCAGAATCGATTATCGACATTTCGCACTGATAATAATTCTGTCATTGCTCCAGGCAGTTTTTCATGATAGGCAGGATACACACCTCGACAGTACCGTAGTGGCCCTTAGCAAGAAGTTTCCTATGCGAAAGTGGGTCGTAAATGTAAATGCGAGAGCGCCGACGCCGACGGCGCAACGATTCTCGCGCAATATGCGTTGGAGGAAGTTCGCTTCACCGGAGGCAAACTGCATCACCAAGATATCGGTTATTTTTGCACATTGTACTGATAGTTGCGCATCGCTTTGCCGTTAACGGGCTAGCAAACTAGAACCAGTACTCGCCTCAATTCGAACGCGGTTGTATCTCGCGAAATTGCGAAGACGTTTCTACACTTTTCCACTGTACATTTCTTATGTACATAAATTTGATATACACAGTAAAAAAAGAAAATGTTAATTTTAACATTTTTTATATGTCCCAGGAGATCCACTCTAAATTTTAAGTTAAAGTAACTCATTCATCTTGTGTTATTTATTAATGAACTAGCAATGTTAAATAATTGACACAATACTTTACATTTATATTTGTTATTTTGACTTTAAGGGTGATTTAAAACTAACATATAAAATAAGTAGAGTACATAGAAGAGTAGTTGCAGTAACTCGTAAGAAAATGTTAATAAAACATTTTTGGTCGTATAATGTGAATGAAAAAATTCTTAGATATTAAATTGACTTTGAGATATATAGATTAATTGAAACAATTGTGTTAAAAACACTCAAAATAATATTCCATTTTTAATTGACATACGCAATCGTTAAGTTAGAAAGGTGACATGAATCTAACACATCATAATGTTACAAAAATAATAACATTAGTTGTATATTTATTTCATATTGATGTAACAATCAAAATGTGGTAACACAAGAAAAATTCTACATATGGACGCACGATTTTTTACTGTGTACGTGCTCTCTAAAACTTTTAAAGTGAAATCTCACTCTTTTTCAAGTGGCTCAATTTTCACTCTTAGAGTGAGATTTCACTCTTAGAGTGAGACTCCACTCCAAAGAATTTAAGAGAGTACATTTTATATCGATTTGTGCTTCGCTAACTCGACTGCGACATCGAGACAATTTAACGTTGGATAAAATAAAGAACTCTACGAACACACTAATGTAAAATCGATACATCCCTGTTCTTTCCCGGTTTTCGGTATGCGTGATTAATAGTCATCATACTTTGTAGCGCGTCGTCCGAGTAATTCTATGTTATTTCGACACTCCAAGAATGGCCAGCCTTGGGCCACGAATCGCGTTTAATTTAAATGTAGCACCGTGGGCGTTTGCCGCGCACGTTCGCAGTGCGTGCGAATGATTGGGCTTCTCTTGTCGGCGGGTTCGGGCACATTGGGAAATTCCGGATATACGATTTCGTGGGTTGAGTATAATAAGGCAGGATAATAAGGTAGCCGGCGTGGTGGGCAGGCCGGCAATCTTTCAATTTTGCTGGAAACGCAATTGGCAATGAGCTCGAGATCCCGTATCGCGTCTCGTCTAATGTCGCGCGATTACGGCGCGCGAAGGCGTTCGATTATTATGCGTCCTTAGCGCGAATAGCACGGAACGAGAGCACATCAACGTCGTAGTTAGCGCGATGCTTATCTCATGTAATCCACGTGAATTGTCTTGATCCCTACATCTTTGCTTAACGAGGATCGAAATGAATTTAACCTTACAGAGTTGATGTCTATTCAACTACTCAACTATAGGTATGGATCTCTTTGTCAAAAAAGTCAAACAATTTAATCTTATGTTACATCTGCAAATTTGGATTATTCTTATTAATACCTAATATTCATTTTTTAATACGAGCTATGTTATTTTAATTTTTTGAAATTAATTAGATTTACTTTTAATTGATGTAAATTAAATGGGTCTTACAGATCTAAAAGTAAATGTGTGACAGATTTTAGGCCTGTTTGCGTTATTTTCTGCATTCGGAATCTTCGCTTTTCTTCTTTTAAACCAAAATATATATTTATCTCGTTTTAAGGATGGTTTTAAAATATTAAAAAATTTTGTTAAAATATCTAAAAATATAGCTAGATATAGATCTGAAACGTATTTTGTTGAACCATCAAAATAATTATGTAGAATACTCAAACTAATTGTTAGAACTTTTTGTATTATTGCTTATCATTTGAGATTCTTACGTAATTAATTAATTGAATAAAATTGTCTTCGGATCTGTATCTAATTAAATTTTATATATTTTAGCAAAGTCATTTTTTCCGTGCGCAAAAATATCTTTGAAGTTTTAACCAACGTAAACAAATCATTTGACGTCAGTTCCGGAAAATTAACAAACATATTAGAGTTTCAATATATTATACGATTTTATGTATCTTTGATGTGCAAATTATATTGGTTTAACTGCATATATATAGACCCTAATATATGCATAGCACTGTCTGAAGCATCACAGTCTATCTATAAATTATATCTGTATTATACATATAATTACATCCTTGGTGGTTATAAATTCTACCGTAAAGAAGACGTGCGGTTTTTGCAATACGCGTTCCTCAAAATTCGCTCTTGCAGATACCGACGTGAACATCACTCGCGGAGTTCCGCGGTGAGAAATGGAATGCGAGTAAAATTTATCGTTACATTTCCCGTTATACCGTTATCATCACCCATAAAGAAAGTACCGAGGGAAGCTAAACGTGGAGAAAACGTCATTTACACGCCGCAAGCGCGAATCCCGCGTGCCCGCCGGCAATTCCGGGCATTTCACAATTGTCTTCCTTATACCCCACGTAGAGTTGCGCTGCCTGAGAGATGCACCGGTCGGCGCATTCCTGGTACAATTGCGGAGCAAAAGGTGAGGATCCGAGAGAAGAAGTGCGAATCATAAACTATTCAATCGCTATTATTGTCGCGATCGTCGCCGCGTCGTGCTTTAAGATTCCGCGAATAAGAGACGCTGCAAAGTACCGGCTCGAGGATAGAAATCCCATTCTTTCATTTTACGCAACCTCGATTTTTCTTTGTCAAGTTTATACAAGCCTCATTTCCGGGAGATATTTATTTTTGCAGAAACACGATAAAAACCTCGTTGATTTTATCGTTTCCTTTGAAATTGCAGCCTCAAGTTATATACATCGGGTTGTAATGGTTGTATACAACTCCTACATTACGATATTAAAGTTTCACGATGGCAGACCAGAGTTAACAGCTAACCTACGAGTCCAATATGGTGGCCGAGTGTGGAGTGTCAGCTCCGAGTGTGAGTCTGCTATCGTGCTTCATCGTTTCGAAACAACCCTTCGGGGATACATACATATGCGACTATATCGATTATCATACTGCCCTACCGGGCAGGACGATACGAGGAAGCAATGTCGGCCCTACGACGAGCAAAAAGAGGCGGAAGGGAGAACGAGCATAATTCGAAATCCCTCGGAATTCCATGCGGTCGGCGTCGAGGGTTAAATGAAAAGGTTGAGGGGAGACGCGGGGGAAGAAATAAAAAGGGTTAGAGGTGGACGAACCGTCAGAAGGGGCTCTAGAAGGGAGGCATACCACGGCGAGGGAACAGGAGGGATGCAGAGAAAACAACCACCGCCGCGTCGTACTTCTATACTTTCTCGTGGCGATTATTGAACGCGCGAGCGGTACCTCGAAGATAAAAATAAAAATGCGATGCCGCGGCTAAAACGATAATGGCGAACGTTAATATAAAGCCTGGAGATTCCCGCGTGGCCGATGAAGCGAGGGAAAAGGGGATGCGAAGGGCGGGAGGGAGGGAGAGAAGCAGAGAAAGATAGAGGCATGAATGTGCATTTACAGGGGAAAAAAGAGAGAAAGAGAAGAAGAAGAACGTACTCTGCAAAACTTCTTCGCGTAACTTATCTCGCTAATGAGGCCTGACCATCTGACCGGGGTGACTTTTTTTTCTTCTTTCTCTCTTTCCCCGGATCGCTCGCGCATGCATTCAATTGCACGTATGCATCGGGACATTCTGAGAGCGTTTTCTCCTCCTGTATGCAGGGATATAGTTCTTAAACTTAGGAAGACACAGAAGAGAGTTCGGAGGATACATCAGTGTCACATTTACGCATGCGGAATGATAAGCTGAATTATTCACTGAAGATAAGCTAGAAACGAGATGCATACTACTATATCTTCTTCAATATTACTAGAAATAAATTATTTCACGATCAAATTGTATCAAAATTTTCTTTGAAAGTGAAATAAAAATTAGATTTCATTAAACCAGAAATAGTCACTTTATTTTAATTTTTTTTTACGATCACTTGAGTTATTTTACATCCCAATAAAAATTATTAACATATTGTATATTATTGTTTTTAATAGAACAAGAAAATATGGATATGAATTTAATCAATTTTCTGGAAAAAGTAAATACAAGCTAAACAAATGTTTAAAAAAGCACGTTAATCTTTAAAAATTGGAGGTCTATTTTTAAAATATATATATAGCTTACAGTTTTCTTTGCCTCAAAATATAACACTGTTTCAACATCACTATCATCGCTTTTCCACTTTGTAAAGATTATAACAATACTAAAAAAATTATTTTAATTAATATAATGTTTATTTATTGTGGATTTTCGATAAATTGCATATTTAAAGGTTTGTAAAAAATAGTTATTAAAAAATATATAATATATTTAACAATGCATATAAAACAATATTTTATTTAATAATTCATATTTTTTTCACCACTGATAATAATAGCACTCGCGCTCAGTTTCTGTTGAATGATTTCTAGGATCATCTAAAAAAAACTCTAGAATCTAAGATAACTGTATCTAAATCGTACTTGAATAAGGCCCATGTTATTGCATAGGCAACGAGATAGGCAACGAGCGACGTAATCGGAAGGAAAAAGAGGAGAAAGAGAGGGTAGTCAATAGGTATCCTTATCGAGGCTCGATCGACCAGGAGGGAAAGGGAAGACCTGTTGCAGGGTATTCAGAGCCGGAAGCGACGGTTAACCTCTGAGTCGACGTTACTCGTAACAATCTACGCGGTGGGTAAAGAGATGCTCGTGAAAAGGATAGACATTTATTAGCTTCTTGAGTGAAAGAGGAAATAGATATATGACGGATGATCAGTGACGTTCATGGACATTTGACGAAGTGTTATAAGAAAACAATTAAGCGAAGGAAATTTTTCATAAACAACAAGATGATCAAAGGCGCTTGAAATCTAAAAAAAAAAAGATACATACTGGTTGTCGGCAAATATTACCAAATGCCATATCTCAGTTGAATTGGAAGAGACACCTGCCCAGAATAGTCGAATCAAGGTTCCAGAATCGAATTCTGGCTGGATTAATATTTTTTGCAACAATTTCTTTAGTGTTTTAAGACGCATCATTATTAAGTCGACGATCAATTTAGTTGTGAAATTATTATTGTATTTCATCTTCAGTTTATGATTGTGTTTCAAGAGATGTCTGAGTAGTGCGCAATTTATATAACTGAAAGATGTATTTAGAATTTATAATTAAAAATATTATTAGATGTTAAGATCTTCAAATCTAGTAGCTTTTTCCTCACTTATTTGATTTATGCCTGTTTCTACCAATGTAGTTCAATTTCAATTTCGATTCCAACAAGATCTTTTTCTAGTTCTAAAAATTAAAAAAGAATAATGAGTAGGTTGATTAAACTTAATTTCCATTGGTAGAAACGGGAATTAGTCAATTAGGAGTCTAGATTAATTCATTATTGTCTAAGAAAAATATTTAACATATTTATTTTTTAGTCGCGATATATCATCATCAATTAGGAATTTTTTAGGACGCTAAGACACGATTCCACAATGTAAGATTAATTTTAATTTCGGTTTAATTTATTATTTATCTTTTTTTATTTCCAAGAATTAAGAAAAGATAGATGATAAGTTAAAGAGAGATTAAAGATTTAATATTAAAGCTAATCTCAGATTTATGGAATGGAGTCTAATAAAGCCTTCTCTTATGCTAATACAGGGTTACTTGATCACGCGGTGCAGATACTTTCGTTTTAAGTCTTTCTGTGCGGCTTCTACTGCATTTATCTACTATACAAGAAGTCAGATTGATTCCTGCATTTACTGTGCGACGCTATGTATACTGCTCTATGATAGCTGAGATTAATGGAGATCAAAGGTTCCGGTTATTTATCTCATACTACTATTATCCCACACTATTTCGTACTCTGCAATGGCTTTAAATCAGAGATTATCGCAAGATTACCGTGGTATTACGGAAACACACGCATCAAAAGCAGTTCTGCGTTTATCTCCTGTTTCCGTATCGAGATAAAGCGGGCTATTAAATCTCACCGTTAGATAACTTGCATAACAGAAATTATCTCTCTCCGGGATATCATCATCGAAGATGTACGAATAGCGTGGTTCGACGAAAACGTTTCGCTTTCACGCGTGTATATTGCTCATCTTTAACGGATCGCGTAAGTTCAGAAGTGCCTTTTCCTAGACTGCATCTTAAAGAAAGGGTTAACCCGCTGCGTTTTAGCGCAGCGAGCACTGTTGTCCGATTTCCTAAGACTCGTGCTCGGCCAGACGAACGTCTTCAACGGAGCGAGTTTTGCCTCCGTCGAGTAAAAGGAATGCGTTGCCCAGCGTGGTCCATGCAGCATGTGTTCCTATCACCTGCCGGCTACGTTGCAGCTGCGCAAATGTACGACGTACAAAGAAGCGGGAGAAATCGAGGCATGGATTTTCGATGGAATTCACGTGAGAGACGATGATATGCAGAGAGTACAAGTTATGTAAAAGAAGAGATCAGACGAGAAAAATTCCTGCGTTTCAGAATTTTCTATTCGGAGATACGCATAAGAACTTTAGAACTTTAAAAATATGAACGCCATGATCGCGAATAGCTTGAAAAAGAATTGACTTATCGACGACCAAAAGTAGAATTTGAAAAATCCTGGTTACGAGTTACTACAATCTGACTTGCAATTTTATTCCGTTCTAATCTTCAATTTATCGACATTCCGCGAGCAACTTATATTTGCATTCTTATCGACAAACTTCTGTTGAAATGCTTCGGACAAATCCGTCTGTAAACACTTCGATCTGTCAAAACACTGCCAGACACTCGAACAGTGAGTCGAGTCTCTCTTCGCAAACGGGAATTTTTTTTCGAGCATACGTGAGAATTCAAAATTCCTCGCCGAATGAATTCGAGGTGAAAGAATGCCAGAAAGAAGCATGCGATATTCGTTCGCCGTTACAAATGTCGGCGAACAAAATTGCACGAGATTGCATCCCAGTCGATGCACTTTGTTAGGGCCGGGAACGAAAACGCGATCGCGTCGAGGCCGAAGAGGCGCATCGCGCAGAGGGACGACACGTTCGGCGAACGGAAGCCAATTTTCGTCCGCGTTTTATCCGTCGAAGGATGGACGGCGCGAGATTTCCGGAGGTGGGCGCGCTCTCGATTTTCAGAGAGAGATGACTTTCTGCCGACGGCAAAACGACGGCGGCGACTGCGTCGCGGCGCTTTGAAAAATGCCACCTCGGAAAGACTACCTCCCGGTGAGGTGCATTCTTCGTCAATGTCACTTTTTCCATTGTCCGGGGTCGACGCGATGTACGCCGTATTTCTACAAAAGTGCAGTTTAGAACTACATTTGTAAATTGAATTACCGCATGAGCGTGCTCTCACGAGAGAGTACAATCAAGTGTCCCCTCTAATTTTATTAATTTTTACAAGCTTTGAATATATTAAAGTATGGACAAAAATAAGAGATAAAGTATTTTTTTATAAGTGCGTTCTCGCAAGTTAAGAGAATGGAAAAAAGGTCCTTCTTTTAAAAAAGCCAATTTTTTCTTTCTAAGTGAATATCGTTTAAACTATCAAAAATATTTATAAAAAAATATTTTAAATAAAAGTTAAATGGTTCCAAGAGTGTCCAAAAGTTCACTTCATGAAATTGTAAAGGACTTTTAGAACTATTCAACTTTTATTTAAACCGATCGACTTTTATTTGAAATATTCTTTTATATCTTTGACAGTTTTAACTTTAGATGATACTTGTCCTTTAAAGAAAATAGCGTTTATTAGAGTTGTCTCGCATCTGACAAGGAAAAACGATATGTTCCTCTCTGATTTTAATAAGCTTCGGATATGTTATTCTGGAAACCTCCATTGAAAAAAATCGTTTAGTTTTTTGAATCAGATTATATTTAGTTAGAAAGAAAAAAATGAATTTTTAAAAAGACTAAACGATTTTTTTCAATGGAGGTTACCAAAATAACATATCCGAAGTTTATTAAAATCAGAGAGGAACATATTGTTTTCCCTCAGATGCGAGACAACTCTAATAAACGCTATTTTTGTAAATGTAAATCGTATGCTGTCGCATGACGATCATTTTATTTAAAAATTTCGTTATGTATTTTAGCAGCATTCTTAATTGACAGACGTCGACCGTTGAGAAATATAGAATTAATAGCAGCAGTTAACCGTGCAATTTTCTTCCCACTTTTGCAAGAAGAAACATTGTAACAATGGTTGCATGACATCGTTCTAATAATAACGTGTGCGTTTTAAGACCATAAGTTATTGCAATAAACCTTGAGACGCTATTCATGCATTTTAATATGTTATCAGCGCATCAACTTTGCGTGCAGCAGTCGAAGTCGGCGGTGCCGAATGAAAATTTAATGGTAAAGTAAAAGGGGAGTTCCGGTTTTAAGAAAAATGAGAAAGCACCCATGCGAAGGAACACATCCGGCAGAGACGCACGGTGCAAAATTAGTCCAAGGACTAGCAGAACGAAATATTTTATGTACGATCGCTACATAACAATTCTATCAATTTCACAATATATTACATAGTTCCTAATTTAAATTATAAATTAGTACTCTCTAAATTCTTTGGCGTGAAATCTCATTTCAAAGAGTGAAAATTAAACCAGTCTTGATAAAGAGTGACTTAATAATCAATCTTTAAGAATGAGATTTCACTCTTCAGAGTGAAACTGACTTAAAAAATTTTAAAAAGTAATAAATACTATTAAATAGTGATAAATTATGTACTCGTGATAGTACAACTAAAAAATAATAAACTATATAATAGTAGGTACAAAACTCTATTAGATAGTTCTTTATATTTTTCAAAGAAAAGTTTAACATAAACATTTACAAAGTCTCTCTTTAAAGGATCTTTAAATTTAATACTTGAATTTGAAATGAATAATCAAGTGAAATAATTTCGAAGTAGAATTGTCTACAGTATTTCTGCTACGCAGATGAAGCATTTCTGTCTTCCTCGATTGGGCAGATTTCACGCTGTGGAACGCTCGAGAGGGCCGGCCTGCAGAGGAGGAGGAGAGACCGCCTTCCTGGGGCAGAAGGAGAACGCGAGAACGCAAGGTGCATTCTTCGCAGCGCCACTTTCATCCGCTGCCGGACAACGCACACGCGCACGCCGTGTGCAGCCGCATCAAAGGCGCCGACAGCACACGGACGTGCTTCTACCGTGTATCACGCGAGATGCGCCGCTCCGTGTCGCATCGAGAACACCGTTGTCGGATCCACGGACACACGAGAACGCGTGTCGTCTCGTGTATCTCGACGGTGGCATCTACGCGTGTTTTGCTTCGTAGCCGCAGCCCGCAACCGCGAACGTGTTACGGCGTTGTTTGGACTCGAGAATCAGGGTTCGTAGAGTCGAGAATAGTTAACAATTAATATCAATATTCGAACAAAATTTGTTCGTTCGCGAAGAATTAATGACGCGAATAAGGTCCTGCGCACAATGGAAGAAATATTAAGAAAATAGGAATAAATATTAAGATTTCGACCTACCAGAAATTTTGTATTCCGGTGTAACTGGTATCTGATAGGTTGAGATCTTAATATAGAAGGACAAATTAGAGTTAAATTCAAACATAGATATATGTAATAATCGTTTAAAGTTTTAACATTCTAATAAATTGATATGAAATATATCGGTCGTTCAATCGATTGCGAGCAATTTTGTTTTCATTCTTCATTCATGGTTACATCGGATTCACATAAAATACGGATTACATATATTTTATATAAATATTTCACTGCGTCTTTTTTACCGTTTAATAACTCAATTGTGACTATTTAAAATACACTTAACTTTTTCACTGCGTTTTTGATCACTGCAAATTAATTACATCTGATGATGGCACAATTACGATGCCGAAACATGTTATGTAATACAATGTAATGCAATATAATGTAAAGTATTTATACCAAATTTATATTTCTATGTTTTACATATATCTATGTTTGAATTTGACTCTAATTTACCCTTCCATATTCTTGATATTTTTATTATTTAAAAGAGTCCTTTAATTTAATTGTTGAAATCTTAATATTTATTCCTGTTCCTAATATTTGTTCTATTGTGCGCAGGCCCTAATGCCTAATGAATACAACAAAAAATTGTAATTGAGCTCCAAATTGTATTTATTCCAAATTTTCACATAAAAAAAGTGTAATCATATATTCATTCAAAATTTTGGGTTTTCAAAAATATTTATTTACAAAAAAACTATGAATATTTAACGAGTATTCATATTCATTCAAACAAAATATAAACTGAAAAAAAGCTCTAATAAACAATTGTTACCCTTAACTATAATCGGCACTTTGATGGCTTTAAATTAAAAAAAATGAATTTTATTTATTTTTTTGTCATTGTAAATATTCAAATTTTATGAAGGAGAAATTTGGAAATTTTGAAAAATATTTTAGAAAGTAATACATTTTTAACTTATAAATATCTATTTGATAGAATGCTATACATATTCCGATATAATTCCGGTTACGTCACAGTAATGTCATAAACATGTTATAAAATATCTTGGGCGCGTCATTCATTATGGTCTATGGACATTCCGTGATATATTATTTATTTCCAATAAAAATATCTCTGTTTAACCTATAGGTTAAACAAGGACGCCCATTGTATAGGTAGCAGACTAAGCGCGCGGTGTAATCGTACAGCTATTGTTTTTATAGATTTCTGTTTTCTCTTGTAGGCTTGCAAGCTATAATGTGCAGATAATACAGAGTAAAAGTAAATACGAAACGAAAATATTCGTAATCATATTCAAAAAATATTTATTCAAATGGAATGAAAAAGTATTTATTCGTTTCTTGACGAATAAAAAAGAAGTGTATTTGAATGAGTATTTTCATTCATTTTTATTTATTTATTCGAATATTAGGTGTATTCACCGGACACACTAACAGGCCCGAACATGGAGATTCGTCGCCGAGTAATCGCAGAGATTTTAAGCGACAATGTCGCGTACAGCTGACGGAATTTTTTAATTTTGGTACAGCAGGTGGCAGGAATGCACCTAGCTTTAAGTGCATAAAGGCAATCGTTTGGCTAGAGACTCAAAGCGAGGCGAAGAAGAGGAAGGAAAAGGGAAGCACAGAAGGATGAGACGCAGCATAACAGCTGGCTCAACAATTTGAAGCGGTGCTCTAAAGATACTGTCTTTTGTGGCTTTCGGGGCTTTCAAAGTGTATCTCAATGAGTCCTTCGTGCCAGCCGATCGAAATTAACGGTGCCCTTTAATGAATTCACAGGTGTAACCGCTGCAGACTGTCAATCTGCTAGACGTCGCCAGCCAAAAGGAATTATTTTATATATTGGTATTCCGCGACGTAATCGAATTCTATGTCAGGATTATCACAAATTCCTCATCTTAAAATTCCATAACCTTTCCCTGATTTTTAGAAAAAAATTTCATAATTTTCCCCAGTTTCCAATAATATTGTATAATTTGTTGCATTTTTATCATAATTTGGAAACAGCTAAATATTTTATTGAGAGATCAGTTTAACATAGCAATTACCTACTATTAATATTACTGATACTATTTCCATTTTTAATTGTTGATAATATTCCAAAATCGCATGGGTGTAACGTATGTATATTAAGCTTTCTTTGTGTGATACCTACTTGAATTTTTAATTAAAGTCGACACGCAAAGCATCAAGGCTATTGTCGGTGTGTCAATGTCATAATTAAATAAACGAGAGAACCAACAAAAAAGCTATCACGAGATTCGTAATACTGTTTAAAATTCCGACAGCGTGATTAAGATTCAGATCGCTTAATCGGCGTGTAATCTCTTCAGACAACGAGACACTTTGTCGTCCGTTCGTATTAAATATACATGTTATTTACAGCGCGGCCATTCACTGGCAGCTGGTCTAAATTGCATATTTGCACAGATGCAAATAACGTCAATCATATAGCGTTCATGTCCGATAGAAATAATGCAGAAAAATTAAATGGATTAAATATGATTACTTTTCAGTATCATACGTTATATAAAACGAGGTCACTTTAACAGCTTATAGTTGTTTTTCATAATAAAACTATTCTCGATTTATTAAACAAATATAAACATCTATAAGTAACATACAATTAATTATTAAAGTGATAAGAAACTACCCAGAAAAAATAAACTGACGTTATCTGTTTTCATTTTGAGATCAAAATGTTGTCAAGAATGTCATGGACATGAGCAATATATAGATCAATTGCTTTCAAGCAAAAATTTAGTGTTATTTTATTCCTTGAATGGACACTTCCCTGCATAAATATTCGAATCAATCAATGCCGTTTTACGAGTACTTCTAATATAATATCCACAGATCGAAATCTGTAACACGTTTAATATAAAAAAAATTAATCAATCTCAGATGAAGTTACTATTTACATGGAAAGAATGATTATATGCTAAAGTATCTACAAATTTAGTTGGATACAAATCTGAACAAAAATATATATATACAGGGTGTTTTCAAATTCGCGCCCGCGAAGTACAAGACGTCATACTTTACGCGCTAAAAAAAAAAACAATTTTTTTTCCTTTTGCAAAATTGCGTCTGACAAGTAGTTTTTGCAGGAGAGCAGGTTGAAGTTGTACGAGTAAACGCAAAAATTATTTATCAAATGTAATTGTATTACAGGAAAAAGTTCGTTTTAGCACACAAAACAACTTTTTCCTTTAGCAAAATTGCGTCCGATAAGTAGTTTTTGCAGGAGAGCAGGTTGAAGTCAACAAATAAGCGCAAAATTATATATATATATATATATACACAATTTTATTGAACCTTCACAATAGTTATGGAGGCAACTCAAGTATGATGTGCAATGCTGCAAAATACGTATTTTTACATTCTAGCAATTAGTATCGTGCATATTTTGATTATTTTGATAGTTCAATAAAATTAATTTCACATCTATATTTAACTAAATTTTTTAATACTTCAGAAAAACCATTCTTTCCATAACACAAACAAAAGATAAATTTAATCGAAATGCACTTAACAAAAAAATACTTTATTATACCAGCGTTTTTTGGAAAGCTCTTGAAATAAGCTACAAGAATGTGCAATAAAAAATAGGGGATTTCATTTAAAAAAAATTTTCTGCAACCTTGACCTGACCTTAAGGACGTTTTCTTAAAATTAACCAAGGACGTCCAATGGATGCCCATTTTATGCCCATTTGACGCCCATATGATATCCATTGGGCTCCCATTTGATGCCCATTTAATGCCCATTTGATGCCCATTTGACGCCCATTTCATGCTAATTTGACGCCTATTTGACGTTTATTTGATATCCACTTGACGCCTATTTCATGTCCATTTCATGCCCATTTGACGCTCATTGGGCGCCCATCGGATACTCTAAGGGGACATCAATGATATGGACGCCTGTTGGATATCCAAAAGACGCCCTGAACTTTTTGGATGGACGTTCATTTCATGTCCCAAGTATGTTCCATAAACGCTATTGGGCGCCCAATTCTAAGAGCTGGTCGACAATGACAACGACGTATCTTAATCTGAAAAGTTACAGATCCGGACTTTGTGTCGCAATATCTCCGCTTGTAGAGTACGTAGAGAAAAAAATAAAAGCATGTATAATACAACCGGAGTGTAAGCTATCGATTAAGTATACTTAAAACTCGATTGGAACAGCCGTTATTAAGATCCGATAATCTTGATCCAGCGCAACTTGTCGACTCGCGTGAAGGAGCACGGCAGTGTATCGCGCCATGTCTTAGCGCTGAGACCATAGGTCTGTTCAGGGCTGGGCATGTATTTGAAATACTTTTATTTAAAACACACTATTTGCAATACAAGCATATTTTGTATTTAAAATCGAAAGATTGACAGCTTTTTGTAACTTGTAATTCAAATAATAAGATTTTGATTATCAATGTTAGTATTTGAAATACAAAATACTTTTATATGCTCCCATGAAATACAAAATATTTCCATGTACTCTGAACAAACACAAAATACAAAATATAATTATCTTACCAATACTGTTTTTCAAATAAAAGTATTTCAAATATGCTCAGCCCGGGGTCTGTTTTCTATGGCTGAACTAATTACACTTTTGGAATTTAAAGGGAGATAGACATACGCTTGATATTTGTCTAAAGCGAGAAAGAGGGTTCTAGAACAGTCTAGTGCAGGAACAGAAAACAGACCAACTGTCTCCAGATAATTAAACATACATCGTAATCAACCGTCTTCCACCTAAAAATATTAATAAATCGGTATTGTCCTTACGTGTCGATCGAGATAGACGGAATGTGATAATTTTCGAACAATTGAGAATTTTCTCCGTTAGCCCTGTCATTCTCTCTTCCTTTTCCTCCTTTCTCTCCGCAATGCAATTAACTTTTAACCCGTCGTAATTGCTCCAGTCGTTAGCGTGTCGGATATCGGACATACATGCGTGCACGCACTGCCACGGCTGAAATTACCTTACATCGGCATAGCGCGCGCCACTCGATTATTATAAAGCGAGAAGCGGTACGAACACACATACATGTGCGCCGACTTTCCAGTTCCTCGGAAAAAAAAGACGAGAACGCGAAGGACACGCATACGGGATGTTTGCTGATAATTATGGGTGCGATTTGCGTGTCTTTGCTGTAGAATAAATTTATTCACGAAAACATTTGAATTTAACGATCTCAAAAACAAAGTTAAAAAGATAAAGTTCTTTATTACTGCATGTAGATGAAAAAAAAATGAAGAAACAATCCAATCCCGTTGTGTCAATTTTGCAAAGTTCATAAAGTTTGCCATGTGATACTTTTAGCTATTCAACTTGAACAAATATCATGTAATAAATGTTTCTTATATAATAATATCAAATCGTAATTTTCCTTATAATATCATAAAGGATTTAGATCAAGATATGATGAAGATATTTTACACATTATCTTATGTTCGCATATCGTTAATATTTGTCGTAAATATATCTTAAACATCTCTGTGTGACTCAAAAGTCATGTTGACGATATATTAAATTTATTTTAATTTATTGAAGAAGCGAGACAGACACACGCCATAGAATTTTTATTGCTATTGAATTAAGCGGGATATATTAATGTATATGGTCGCTAAAGGATCGTAACCTCCGTCTTGCCTCATCTTGGCAAGAGTGTTAATTATTTATTGAGATGCAAATACCACTTTACGATCTTGTGAAGTACATCTTTTATCATTTCATTTACATTTCATGCCATTTTAAAGCAATCAAATAAAAATAAGATATAGTGATTCATAAATCTTCAACGAGATTTTCCATTATTTTCTCGAATGAGTTTTTAAAAAAAATAGAGAAAAACAGCATTGTCAAATTTCGAAAATAAAAACAATACAATTCAATTCTACGTAACGTGAAATTGCGAATTGTTTTACATTTTTTACAATATGTCGTTTATACCGCATGTCGTTCTTCATTTTAGCAAACGCGGACAAAAACAAACAGCGTTCAAATAATGTTAATAAATAATCGCGTCAATTGACGCGTCGTAATAATTTAACGTTGGTTATAGGATCGTTAAAGCCGCAATAAAAATTATAACTGTGTTTCTATCCGCAATATTATTAAATCAGTCAGCACGACGCGATAGTCGATTATTTGTTACAATCGAAACAACTTTTGTACTAGAAAGGTGATGAATTTTTGGGTACCTTCACTGAGAAAAATTTATGGTTAAAAATGAATAAATTAGTAAATTCTGATCATATCAAACAAAATTTCAGTTGAAATGTCCAATTATGATAACTGGAATTCATTAATTTTTAACCAAAATTTTTTTTCAGTATATTAAATTTATAATGTACTATTAAATTTATAATTATACCCAATTTGAATTAATAATTTTATAGGTCGTCACTGCTTCTACTCGAAATATCGTTAATTTAATTGAAATAACAGAGTTAAACAATTTAACTCAATTAAATTATATTGAACTTGAGACTCTTTAGTTTATTGACTAAGATAAGTTAATCTGGACATTATTTACTTTTAAGTTAGAATGTCAAAACTTCCTGTAGTTCATCATTCTTGAATTTCTTACGTAATTATTTAATAATCCAACAAAAATTTTTCAAATCTGTATCTATATATACGTATTTAAATTTTTAGGTTTCTCAGTAAACTCGTTTTTCTGTGTACGATTTCACCGTCCTATATCGCTACCTATAAAAACACCCAAAAAATTATGCAGTTTTTTTCGGAGATATTTTTTCCAATATTGTCGGTCCACTTCGATCACTTCAGCTTTTTCGCATTTTGGCTTCTCGAGATTGCTCGCATCGCGACGCACTTAACTTAAAGCGTCGTGTAAGTTAGGATATAATGGTACGTCACAAACAGCGATTAGTATGTATTACGTCGATACCTTGTGGCACAAATTATAATGCCATTCGGAATGCGATAATAATCGCGCATACACATTCTACCGATTGACGCGGCTCATTAATATTAATTAAATCAATTTCCATCAATCACGTCGCGCCAAATCGCGCTATGTCTCTCTCCATCGTGATCAAAGAGTATCGTGATCGAGCGACCATAATCCCTTCTTTCCTGCAGAACAGAGAGTCGCATATTGTGCGTATTGCGTTATACATTGTCGCTTTATTCGTTCGTTTTCCCCTCGATTTCGGTTCCCAAAATAGTTGCGCGAATGGCGATCTACCCGAGAGATTTATAGAATTTACCAGCCATTTATTTTCTCATCGGAAAAGAGAGTTTTATGTCTTCGTTGGGTTGTAAACTGCAGAATTAAAGCCACCCGGTTTGCTCATAAATTGTTTACGCGACGTTTACGTGTATGACATGTGTATTATATTTATACATACTTTCTTCCTTAACGTGTTTGTAGATGTAATTAAATTAATAAACGTATACTGATGTTTTCTTTATAAAAAATTTTCATAGAGACATGACATCGCGCTTATTATAATAAAAAAACTTAAATGACATAAATCACATATAGTGGGTGAATAAACAATGAGATGATTCAACGTTTCAATATTTTGCAAAGGTAAATATTATAAATTGATGGCATCATTACATAAAAATTTCTGCCTTCTGCATTAAAAAAAACAGCGTAAAAAACCAACGTAATATAACGATAGCTACAAGTTGCTAAATAAATCAAACTTTTACATTTTTAGACGGAAATAACGGCGATAAATCGCGTATTAAAATATTCTAACGTTCGTGGGGTCAAGGAAATTAAGTCACGAATCGAATTTGTTTTCTTCCTACAAAGTCCAGTCTAGAAACGAGAAAAAAAGGGGAGGGAGGAACGCTCGAGCGTTATCCGCGTAGATTATGCACTGTCAGCGTGAATTACGCGAAAGGAGATAGTCCGTGTAGATTACTCGTGGACTTAGACGTAGAACGTCGCTATTTGCACGTGGCGTCGGACTCTAGGATCGCTTTGTACTCACTCGACGAGTTTCAGAGGGAAAAGGGGAAGTGTAATCGCGTGTCAGCCGCAGGCGGCGGCGCGGCGGCGGCGGCGGCGGTGGTTTGGATTTGGATCTCGCCTCGGTACTCACCTGCAACAATAGAAGAAATAAATTATGTATCATTTTGCATTTACGGTGGATTTAATCGATTTACTCTGCGGCTCGCGCAATTTTCGTGACTGAGCGCCACGAACGATAGAGCAGCGATTGCTGCGCTCATTCGCTTCGATCGTCATGAATAATTTAGGAATCGTAATGATCTTAACTCTAGGCACTTTGAATCTTTTTTTACCCGCGTGAAATTTCACTCTCAAATTTCTTGGCACAAATTTCAATTTTTATTAAATAAAGGTTTTAACATTTAAAGATTTGGCAGAGATAATGAAAAATATAATCATGAATTTTTTAAATTTTTTGAAAGCTTAGAATACAGTAAAAAAAAATTTAGGCTGAACAAAAAAGACTCAAAGTGCCTATGAAATAAGTAAAAATATGTGCGCCTACGAAGAGTTATTTAACTGTTGCGATGCAGAAAGAAATTTGTTATAGAGAAATTTTTTACAGAAAAAACAGTTTTTAATTAATAAATATAGTGAAAACAAAAATACGCGGCTTGGAAAGGTAGATTTAATATATGTATAATAGAATATGTATGAATGCACACAAAAATTAAACTTTCAGTGGTAAAGTTTACGTTGCACGGTTTTATTTCACAACTTTTGCGTGGAAAAAATAACCATGTGTTATTCAGTTATGATATTGTTGATATGAAAGTTACAAAAGTACGATACTACGCATTGTTTCCTTTATTCCATTATGTTAATCAAATAGCAAAACCAGTTACGTAATTTACGCAAACGTAATTTGCCCCAATTAATTGTTTATCACAGTAATGCATTATAAGCGATGCATCCACTTCTCTGTCTGAATATTAACACGTACGTCACGCACGGTGTAATAGTCGCACTGTTTGCTATTGGTAATTGCCAATTAATTCATAATCCCTTTTGTAATTTGCGAAGGTAAACACTGCACGTAATTAAAGTACACTTCGACCGTTGCATTCTTGATTCGTAATCAAATGCCACTTTGTTGCACTGAAGACTTTACGCAACCTTTGACAACGCCGTGTATAAGTCTGGCAAAATAATAAATATCATAGCGTTTAGAATTAAAAATATGCAAATACTGTCGAGAAAAATATCCCGATTGATTTATGACCGTGGCAACTTCTCACAGTCTAACTCTCTCTCTCTCTCTCTCTCTCTCTCTCTCTCTCTACTCTCTCTCTCTCTCTCTCTCTCTCTCTCTTTTCGATGACAGACGTGCATCTTAATACAGAATTAATTTACGGGCAATTAATCGGCAATCAAGTTAGCTGCTGTCCTTCACGAGGACTATAATATTTTTCTCCATTCATTATTCATATGCCGTCGTAGTGTTTTGAAATTATATTGTATATCCAACTGATCGTTCTTCAAATAACACGCTAACACACCCAGAGAAAAGGTTGCTTCGATTTAAAGTAATTTTCTTTGCTATATGGATAAAAATTTCTTTGATTTGTGAAAAAAATTTTTTGATTTAAATATTATTTTTTTAAATCAAATAAAATTTATTTGATTTTTTTAAAGAAATTATAATATGTTCAAATCCAAGAAATCATGATTTGAACGTCATTTCTTGGATTTGAACATAATTTCTTTAAATTAAATAATATTATTTGCACAGTAAAAAAGAAAATGTTAATTTTAACATTTTTTACATATCCCAGGAGATCCACTCTAAATTTTAAGTTAAAGTAACTCATTCGTTTTGTGTTATTTATTAACGAACTAGTAATGTTAAATAATTAACACAACACTTTACATTTATATTTGTTATTTTGAGGGATGATTTAAAACTAACATATAAAATAAGTACAGTACATAGAAGAGTAGTTACAGTAACTCGTAAGAAAATGTTAATAAAACATTTTTGTTCGTATAATGTGAATGAAAAAATTCTTAGATGTTAAATTGACTTTGAGATATATAGATTAATTGAAACAATTGTGTTAAAAACACTCGAAATAGTATTCCATTTTTAATTGAAATACGCAATTGTTAAGTTAGAAAGGTGACATGAATCTAACACATCAAAATGTTACAAAAATAATAACATATCAGTTGTATGTTGATTTTACATTGAAGTAATAATCAAAATGTGGTAACATAAGAAAAATTCTACATATGGACGCACGATTTTTTACTGTGTGATTTAAAAAAATAATGTTTAAATCAAAGGAATTTTTTCTTTAACCGCATAGCCAAGAAAATTTTGTTAAATCGAAGCAACCTTTTCTCTGGGTGCAGCTTTAAAATTAACGGCTGTGGTAGTTGATGAAAGTGGTTGAGAAACCCTGAGACACACGGGCGCCAAACCTGTTTCAACTTCTGGATCACGAAACCGCCGTATAGTGTCTTACGTATTTCGTTCTAACGTCTTCACTAATGAGCAATTGAAACCTGAGCCCGACTGGACTGCGCTTGTACGCGCTTGTGGCCGATGCGTGCATGGACACGCGTGTGTATCGATGTGAGTGAAACGCGGAGAATTTCGCGACGATGCTTTGCATAAATTTGTATCACGATCGGATTGAGTTAATCTTACTGAGAGCGGGAACAAGAATGATTACTATGGAAGAAATAAACTTTCCCATGTGGCGATCGACAGTGGATAGTAGATGATAAATCGCAATCGAAGCGTGATTACCGCTTCATTAAGCAATTTAAATATATCTGGCTTGTTTTAGTTGACGTAATCGATAGAGATCTGTGAAAGCAATCGTAAGAGATTTGTAGATGATTATGAGCGAAGAAAGAAAGTGATATATACCGGTGTTACATAAATTAAAAGATTTTAATAGATTTAAATTTTAATAGATAACAGAATGAATAAAATCATATAATTATACATAATTATGTGTTTTAGAGCACAGCAAGATCTTTGTGTCGGATAAATGTCGGAATTTAATTTTCGCGTTTTGGAAAACGTGAAGAAAAAACGTTTTGCTGAAGTATTTAAAAATTTGACTAGGTACAGATTTAAAAAGAATTTTATTGGATCATCAAAATAATTATAATATAAGGAAGCTCAAATTTGTTGCGAGAATGTCGAAACTTTTTGCAGAAATGCTCATTATGCTTGAGATTCCCATGTAATTATTTTGATAATCCAGAATTATTTTCAGATCTGTATTTAGCTAATGTTTTAGATATTTCAGTACAACTATTCTTATCATGTAGAAATCAGAAACAAGCACAATCAAACAAGATTATATAGAAGGAAGATTTTTTTAATTTTCACCTCATCTTTACAGCCGTACCCACATCCGGTGCACAATTATTTCCGGTAAGAAAAATCTGATTTGCAACCACTTACTTCACTTTTTGATATGATTCTCTTTCTCTCTTTCTCTCTCATAAAATAATATATTCACGATGTTGACCATTGGAGCGTTATCGACATTGATATACTGAGTGGCTTCGTTCCATCATTACGATTTTATTAAGGCTTTCAGGTTTCGCAAAGTAGGTATATATGCATGCATCTCGAACATAATTATCTACATCGTGTTATTAAGTCTGATGACAGTCGTGGGATATACACATTTCTTTGCGGATTTACATAAGGTACTTTTAAATAAGATAAGTAAATGAAATAAGTAGCTTGCAAAAAGAGAAGGCAAGATAATTGATACATTATACAGATAACTATATACTTGTATACTTTATCTTTTAAATGCAAAAATAAAGCTAAAGAGAGACCTTACTCGCTTATCAAAAAGTATAAGAAGTGCCTTCATTATTCTTTTGATTACCAGTATCATAAATTCGTGTATAATCTCACGCAATATTTCATTATATCATTTTCTCTCTTTAATAATGCTTCTCCTTTTGCAAAATAACCTGCCGCATTTCTCGAATATCACGCAACCTGCGAAACTGTTCGAGTTGATGCTCGGTGGACAAAATTCAAACTCAAGACAAGACGACGAAAAGCAACGAGATTGAAACCAAGTAAAGAAGTCGAGCATAATCGAGAGAAGAAAAAGACATCAGGGAGAAAGAGAGAGAAGGAAAAGGAAAGGAAGCTGGCGTTGCTGCGAAATGTAAGAAAAAAAAAAAAATTGTCGGCTGGCGCCGTTTGGCCAGCGGTTCACGCCAGATTCTCCTTTTTACTTCTACTCCGCCCCCTTTCGTATTTTCTTCTTCCTTTACTGCTTCTTCGAGTCAAGCCAGCAAGTCGGTTTCGACGATTTCGTCTAAAGTTCGCTTTTCTCACTTTTCGCCACGATGAACCTCACCATGATATTTCTCTACCGTCGTCTTTGAAAATCTCGCGCAATTATTCGCAACGGTTTACGAACGTGATTGAAAAACAGAAGAAAATAGTCAGATTCTTATATAATGATATATTAAACAATTGTCAAAAATTTTAATCATTATCTATTATTATCATTGCATATTATAAGACTATATGAGCTGAATTAACAAAATTTTAATTGACAGAATTATGGCTTTTCTTCATTACTATCTCAGATTGTGATGCTAAAAGCAAGAAAAAATTTATTAAATTGTTTTTTCGTTAAAAAATATTTCCTTTCAAATATAATTTGAACAAAGATTTATTGTATTTTCTCGCTTTTAATGTCACAATCTGAGATAGTAATGAGAAGTGAACAGGAGGAGCCTTAAATCCTTGTTCCATCACAAATATATATAAATCAAGTTTTATTAATAAAAGCTCTATTTAATTATTCAATCAAATAAAACTTTCATTGGTAGAATTTGATTTAATAGAATCGTAATAAATAGAATAAAGAATTAAAATGCGATTATATTATTAGAGAAATAATAGGCAGAAGAAAAAGAGGAACTGTTAGCTTCTACATTATTTCATCTATATTAAGCATAATTCTGTTTACACTTTCAATCAGTAGCCACTGAACTAGTTCGTTCGTGTTTGACATATCGAGAGAAGAATCGCGCGTTCTACTTGCCCGAAACCGTAAACCGCTGAAATGCACAACCGTGTTTGACAGCTCATTGATTAAGCTGTCATTAGTACAATACTCTTCGGGGCTAACTTGTACTACTTCCGTAAATCCACACTTCATACGACCGACGTTTCCCTTGTAGTTGTACCTGATTATTTATGCGACTCTTTGCGCCAGCAATCGCAGGCGTATATACGCTCGTAATTCCTCACTTCGCGTTGCGTACGCCTGGCGATAACGAACGATTCAAACGAAAATTGGTACAAGGCCGAAATTTCCCGTTCGTCCAAATTGAAGTTTCCGAAAGTTCATGAAACCATAAATTACACGTCAATCACGAGCGTCACCAAGTAACCTATTCGTCAAACATTTTTAAACGCTGCAATATTTAATTGTTAAACTCTCGCTCGCAATTTTACGTTCAATTTAACAAATTTCCAAGCAATTATAGATACGAAAAATTCAGAATTCATTTACGTAAATTACGTCCTTTATCATCTTTGAATGTCTATTAATTCTACCATTCTCTTTCTAATTCTAATATATATATTATACTACTATAGTAGTAGAATATATATATATATATATATATATATTTCTGTCAATGTATACTGTTTCTGTTAGCGTATCGCAAAGGATATTGCACGTATTTTTCAATAAAAAGAAAAAATTACATATTTTCTATATTGCCTTTGAAAGTAAAATTGTTTGATGGCAATTTAGAACCTGGATCAAAAATCATAATTTTTCAATAAGTAGTAGACGTGTTTCTAAAAAAATAATTAAAAGATAAAATGAGAAAATATTCATTTAAATTCTAAAATTGTATTGTTAAATTTAAATAATGATTTTACTGAACCGTTTTATATGTCTATAAAACATTCTTTTTTAAACGAAAAATATAAATTTTCAATTCCAGTCACTTTCTGCAAAGGTTGTACACCTGATACATTTTTAAAAGTTAATATGGGAAGAGAAAAGATGTTTTCTTGGTTTAAAAATAAGCGTTTAACGAGAAATTCGGAGAAGCAAATTCATACAAAATTTCTCTTTATCAGCGCTAATTGACACCCTCGCAGAGAATTGTATAATGCATTTCCAAACATTTACGTAACGGCTGCTTATATCATCGATGGTGCCGAGTTCAATCAATTTGACCTGTATTTTTATAGCGAACACGTAATTATTTCGTCGAATACAATACGTCTTCTAATTGGACCACGCTGAAGAGCGTCGGGGTTTGATGTTGTAATCGCAGATAATAGTGGTGCACAATTCACTTGTAGCGCGCAATAATCCGCGATAACGGGGCGTTATCGTCGTCGTCGTCGTCATCACCACCGTAAATCACACGACAAAAAAAATATTGTTGTCCCCTAATTGATTCAATTTCAGCGGCTAACAGTCTCGAGACTGCCGCGGCAGCCTTTGGCGCGAAACGAGCTCGCGCGGCAATTTTGCCGAGGTCGAAAGTCGCCGTGCGTGTTCGAGGCGTGCCGCTGCGAAATTTCGGCGGAAATTAAAGAAAGAAACGAAACGCGAGGGAGGATAAAAAAACTGCGAGGAAAAAGTGTTTCTGAAATGATGAAACTGGTTAATTCTAAATTTTTGCCGAAAGTACAAACGGGGTAATATTATTCTGTTTATTTTATTTATATATACAGAATAATAAATAATATTAATAATACTATTATAATATTAATAATAATATTAATATTACAATAATTGTAGTTCATTCTATGTATCATGTGTTTTATACTATTTTTAAAAATAAAAATAGTATTTTAAATCTCGTTTTAAAATATTAATTTCCCAATTCTTTTACAGTATGTATGTAAAATAATTCTACGATTGTATATCGCGATACATATTATAGTATTTTCGCTCACCGATATTCACGGTGAGTGAAAATATTTGCGATCGTTTGGGACATGTTTAGCGGAAAATTTGCATGTATGATTTAGAAACAGAATATTCGATGGAATGTGACCAACTGTTGGCCAAAATTTCCATTTACCAATTTATTTGGTAATTTATCATATGTCCACTCGCATATTCATTTATATTCTATGACCGTATCCACAGATCGGAAATGGAATGTTATATCGCATTCTTTTTAATAACACTGAAAATCGTTCGACACGCCGCCGCGCTGCTCGCTACATTATACATTAATTATCATATTATCGTCGTACTGCTGCGTATTAATAGATCAATGTATACAACCGATCCAAGCGTACGATCTATATCGAGTCACGACTGTCATCCCGCCGAACGAACTTTATTCCATCGATCAACCCGATGATCCTCAAACTTCTACCAACGTAAACCTCTCTCGAAATCGTGTCTGTCTCTCACCCAACGTTGAGAAAGAGCGCACGTACCATAACAGAAAAAAAGACAAAAAAAAGAGGAGAGAAATCTACGGAATTCATCGCCGAGAATCGGAGTGTTCCAAAATCAACATCGGTAACCGGTAAAGCGTCGCGAGGAGATCGAATTTCCCACGAGCTAATGGAGCTCGAAGATAGTCGTACCAAAGCCCTCGACTTCCGCTCACCTGTGTGCCAGGTTGAGCACCACCCTGACGAAGCCGAACTCTCCCACGCGTCCGCTTTCCCCTCCTTCGTAGTCTTCCCTCTTCCTTTCTCGTGCCCACCTCTTTCAGGTTCCCTCCGACTACGCATCCCTTTCTCTCGAGTGTATTTCTTCTCTCTTTCTCTTTTCCGTCCTGTTCTCGGCCCGTTCCCTCTGTCGCTCTCTCTGTGGTATGCTTTGAGATTCGCCGCCTGAGGTGGTGCCCCCCTTTCCGTTCCCCCGTTTCCCTGCTGAGCGGCACTCCGGTTGCGATGTAACGACGACTCGAACAGCTGATTCGCTCTGAAGGGGGTCAGCCACCCCTTTGCGATTCCGTCGCGTTTGGGGATCTCGGCTGCTGCGACTCGCCGATAAGGGAGCAGTCGGATAATTCACGTAATCTCGAATTCGAAGAGGTGAGTTATGCGTGAGGAAATCTCATGAGAGAATTTCACGATAAGAGACGCGTTTGGCGGATGCGATACGTACCGGAGCGTATTGCATTCGATGTAATATATCCACGTGATTCGCTCCAATCATTCATTAATCTCAATGAAAATTCTATCTCTTAACCTTCAAATGGTTTAAAGGTATGCAAGTTGATACGTACATGGAAAGTACGGTTTTACTGAAGTATCTGGAAATTTAGATAGATACAGCTAAGAGATATTTTTGTTGGACTATCAAATGTAGGATGTTCAAGCTAATTGCTAGAACGTTCAAACTTTTTACATCATTGCTCATCATATTCGAATTTCTACATAATTATTTGGATGATTCAATAAAATTATATTTTCAGGTTTGTATCTTTTTTAGATACTTCAGCAAAATTGTTATTTTCATATGTAGATGGCGTTTTGAAACACTCTAAATTTTTTTAAATTTTATAGTTATATTTTTTACTAGTACATTATGTCATAGTGTTAGATTTACATTAATCATACCCTCATGAGATACACCCAAAGAAAGGTTTCTTCGACTTAAAGAAATGTTTCTTTGCTATACGGTTAAAGAAAAAATTTCTTTGATTTTTGAACGTCGTGTCTTTAATTTGAACATTATTTTTGAAATCAAATAAAAAAATTTATTTGATTTAAAGAAATTATATTCAAAGAAATTTGTTCTTTAACCGTATATATAGCAAAGAAACATTTCTTTAAATCAAAGAAATTTCTCTGGGTATAGAAAATAATGAGATGTAAAAATAATGGAGTTTAAAATTTCTAGATATTTGCGTAATGCACTTTTTATTTTCCTCGAAATTTTTAAGATTTTATAGAGACTTTTAATGCTTATTTCCATCAAGGTAATTTGATTTGAATTTCGGTTCGACATACCGATCTTTTTGAAGTTATAATGCCCGTTTTTATTAATACAGTTTAATTTTAATCTTGTTCAACCTCTTCATCTTTCTCAAGTGTTCTAAAAATTAAAAAAAGATAAAGAGTAAATTAAATCGAGATTAAAGTTAATCTACTTGATGGAAACGAGCGATAAAAAACATTTAGGCTGTGACCACCCACTTATCCACTTAAAGGTTAAATTAAACATACTAGAGCCAGTAAGAACATATTAGAGCCAATTCATCGAAGATCCGTAACTTTTTTTCTATACACCTAATCGCGTTACTATCCACGCGGCGCGTTCCCGCGTAACTTTTGCAAATGCACTGAAAGAAAAGATTGGCTGAAAAGATGGCATAGCATTTTTAATTGGCCGCAGCAGCCAATTAAAAATACTATGCCATATTTTACTATCTAATTTGCTGCAGCAGCCAATCTTTTCTTTCAGTGTGGACGTTTATAAAATCAAATATATAAAATAAGGCTCGAAAGAATCTATCAGTGAAAAATATAAAAAAGCCCATCAGAGCATATGATGCAGCCGCGCGATGTACTTAACACGAAAGCCTTATTTAAATCAACATGCCTCTTTTTAACCGGAGGCTCGCCTTTGCGTTTCTCGGAATCTACTATTTTTGAACACATCGATTGTTCGGATGCACCGAAAACTTTATTTTCGTGTGAATGTAACAAAACGAATAAAATATACGTTTCGACCCTTCAATTCGGATCCTTATCAATATAAAATATAAATCGAAATTACATAAATAACACAAATTCCAAGATGGTGATTCCCGACAATTTAGCTCGTTCTTCTTTATCCAAATGCCAAATTAGATAAAGTAAAACCGAAGTCATACACATTATGTCAATAAGTAGAATTACATCGTTCATCAGATTGTCAGATTTGACGTAAGCGTTTCTCGCGACTCGACGTAAAGGTCTTGTGGTATCGATGAAATGAAATTCATCTCGTTTATAAAATGTAGCAACGGCTTAAACGATTTTGGCGGCGCCGTTGGACCGACCATATATCTGATGCATTATGCTAAATGCGCGCGGGCTCACTTCACTTTCTCGCCCCCGTGCTTACGACGAACGTGAGTTACCCTGACGCGCGTGTATACGAAACCGAGGGCCAGACGACGATCTTATCTTCTCTTAGAACGCGGGGCGAGCGAGGAACTTCCTGATTTCTCGCTCCGTACACGCGCGTTATACTGGAAACAAAGAAATCGTGTGTCGTGCCTCGACGCCGACGTCGAGAGGATCGCGGCACGCACGCTTCCAATTAAACGAATTCAACGAGCGAGCTTGGAGGATAACATTTGTTTAAATGTCCGATGATGCATTAAGAAAATTAGCATGCTAAAAGCGCCACGATCGCGCTCGTCGACATCGCTGGAATTACAGAAATTACTGAAATCTCTGCACGCGGAATTTTTTTGAGTAATTTCTCTGGAATTTGTGGCATTCTGGATAATTGAAATTTATTCGTTTTCAGTTTCTCATTGCGGTAGAACTATTTCTGCAAAACTCTCAGTATTTCACGCGTTATTAATGTACACGGAAAGAACGATTTTGCTAAAGTATTAAAAAATTTAGGTAGATACGGTTCTGCGAATAATTTTGTTAGACCATCAAATTACGTAGGGAACTCGAGCATAGATCAGTAATGTTGTAAAAAGTTTTCAATCAGCTCGAGCGTTCTACATGATTATTTTGATAATTCAAAAAAACTATATTTTTCATGTATATTAAAAATAATTATTCAAAAACGTTATTCGTACATTGAAAAACAAATATTGTTGTTAATTAGAATTCTAATAAATTCAGCCAGTGTGTGTGTGTGTGTGTGTGTGTAAGGTACAAATTAGACACTTACAGTTAAATCTATCAAATGTTCTATCAAATATATAATACACTGAGAAAAATGGTCTGGTCGGATTAAATAGTAATTCTGGTGGAAAATGGATGAATCAGAATTTTCTAGTTAAGTCTATTAGAATTATAATTGAAATAACTAGAATTCTGATTAATATAATTATTCTATAGCAAAAATAAGAATTCTAGTAGATTTTACCAGAAATATTGTATCAACCAAAATTTCGATTATCTCAATCAAAATTCTAATAAATTTAACCAGAAATTTCTAATTCGTCCATTTTCAACCAGAAATTTTTGTCAGTGTAGAGATAACAATAAAATTAGTTACAATAACCAGAAATCTGATTCATACGATCAGAATGCATTTTGTTTGTGCAACCAGAACATTTTTCTCAGTGATTGTTACGTCTTCAGCGGGGGTAACTTAATACACACACTGTCTTTTCGCCTTTTAGTCTGTTTATTTCGTATCACAATTTTTCATAATCGTCAATACGTGTATACGCTGTATGTATACAGCTTAATCGTGTCCGCACAACGTATTTCTATCGCGTTCACTTATCGCATTCACGTATAACGTCCACGTATGACGTGCTCACGAAGTGATCTGCCTCGCTGCCTTTACTCGACTAACTCTAAAACGCGAAAGTTCGCGGCTTCGGGTTTCCCCTCTACCGATATACTTCCCTCTAATTGGTGCGGCTACTTCCTAAAGATCGAGCTTGATGTGAAAGGCAATAAGATTTCGGAGAGATCGAAAACACCGCGTATTGCCTTGATCAATGCCGCGCGGTAGCCGTCAAACGTGAGACGGCGTCTTTGTACTCCTGTACGAGTATGCGTGGAGTGCTGAGCCGACTATGTTTTCTTATATTGTATGTATGTTATATTGTCGTATATGTATATATATATGTATATATCGTATCGCATGAAGTCGTGCACGACCGTCAATCTCTGTTTCGTTACAGTGATATTCTACACTATATTTATACTGAATAGGAAATTAAAGTTTCAAGACGCTGTCAAATGTTTCAAAGTCGTTAAAATTCACTTCATTTATTTCGACATGCGTGATGTAGTAAATTTCCTATGCAACGTTATCGTCAGATTATTCCATATAATACCGGTGAACAAACGATAATTTTCGTCGACAAAGCGATTCTTTTTAAACTTGTCTCTGTTCTCCCTCTCGTCGCGGCCATCCATCATAATCTACGCCATGAATCACGTCGCTTTAATAAAACATCCTTATACGTAGCCAAGAGCGTCAGCGACACGCCGCAGTGGAAAACAAACCCACAGACACGTGTGATCGACCTGCGATTTCCAATCGAGTAGCCGTGCCAGCCGACCCATCAGCGCGAACATAAGCCCTTCCCATCCGTCCATTTCAACCCCCCCGCGAACTACTCACTCGACTCGCGAGTGCATCGATGCACCGGACACGATTTCACGAATCGACAGAGCTATCAGCGCTCGTCAAGCTGGCGATAATCGTCGCTTCGTCGGCGTTTTCCCCGCCTTATTTAACGAACCTTTCCCTCCGTTCTCCCGGTTTTGTTTGTCGACGACTCGTCGTCCGGTTCGACGAACGATAATTTCGTACGCAGAAAATGGGAAAAGTGCGTGATGGGCGGACAAATTTACGCGGGGGTGTAAAATTAAACTTTCGAAAATAAAAGCTGAAATTTTCAACAACGATCTGGGCTATTGGTTGCGCGAGTTACACTGAGAAAAATTTCCAGATTTTATCCGTTCAAAATGTAACAAACGGATATTTCTGATAGATTTTGATCGTATTTATAGGACTATCCGATAAAATTTTGATCGTACTTAAGACTATCGCATAAATTTTTCTTAATATTTTATCGGATCCTATAAATACGATCAAAATCTATCGGAAATATCCGTTCGTTACATTTTGAACGGATAAAGTCTGGAAATTTTTCTCAGTGTATATTTAATTTCTACTTAGCGCAAGAAATTAAAAGATTACGACCTTTGATCCGTGAAATAAATATTTTCTGTAGCGAGGACTTTGCGAACTTCGGAAACTCAGGATTATTATGCAGTCGTGTTGTACTTAGAGATAAGCATTCGTCTACCTCTACTCTACATCGACAAAGAGAGCTTTCAACGCGCTACGAGATGCGCATAAGTGCACCCTCAAGTTCATAATGTCTGTAATATGAATTTTTCATTCGGACCAAAACCTTAAGAAAATAAACCCTCGCGTCACTATGAAAAATTCATATTTCGGACGTCGGGAACTTTGCCTGCACAATGGCGCGTAGAAATCCGTGCGTCTTGTAACACGATGGAGAATGCGGAGCAAAGTGGTACGGAGATATATATAAAGCTCTTTATCTTATAGAGATTCAATCTTCGAGCTTTTTCCAAAGTTCCACGATGCTGCGTAGAATTCACATTTGCTTGTAACTTTTTCAATTCAACGCAATTCCTAAAGTCGTGTAAATTCGATTACGCAGTTGTACAAATCGTCGATGTATTATGTTCCCTCGCAGTTTTCCCGTATAATCGTAGCGGAAAGAGAGTGGCTTATAAATTTGCTTGCGACGCAACGCATTTATCGTACGTATTCCAGCTAAACGTTGCAGGACGTCGGAAATGTGCAAAAGTCGGTCTGACTGGGGTTTAATTTGAGGCTGAACGCGAATTTGAGGATCGCCAGAACTCGCTGGAAAACCACAGATTTTGTTCTGCGAATACTCGAAATCCTATGGATGCGGTATTGTAAGTGGGAATGCAGCTTTCGCGTACATTTGCATACATTGTGTGTCTACAAGATTAACGAACGTATACAAACATCATCTATAAATTATAGTGTATTATAAATTAAAGGTTATATTCGTTATTGCTCTTTTTGCACATATAATTTATATATGAATATAAAAATATCCCTGGCACTTTTAATCTTAACATTATATTTTACGTATACGAAAAAAAGGATTCTGTTAAAGTATCTAAAACTCTATAGCTAGATACAAACCCAGGGTTTGCCACAGAAAATAAATTTCAAAATTCCCTGACTTTTCCAGGTTTTCCAAATGAAAGTGGAAAACTTTCCAATATAAAATATGTAAATTTTAACACATTTAAAGTTAAGAGTTGTAGGAAAGCTAGCCTATATTATTAAAAACAATGCAAAAAAGGCTTAGTAGCATACTAAATTTTGAGTGCAAATTCAAACAAAAAATTAATTAGTATTGGAAAAAGAATGCAGTTACGAAAAAGAGCGATCAAATAAAAATACTGAATAAAATATAAAAATTTTTATTATTTTATTAAAATCGTTTTTAAAGCGTACAAGTTTTGAACGTATTTCATTATAAACGTCAGATATAATATTAAAAAATTATAACAATTATCTGGAATAGGAGCAGTTTATGGAAATTATGAGCAAATTTCAAAATTCCACGCTGAAAGAAAAGATTGGTTGCTGCAGCAAATTAGATGGTAAAATATGGCATAGCATTTTTAATTGGTTGCAACAGCCAATTTTTGGATGCTGCAGCCAATTCTTGGTTGTATTATAGCCTATCCACAATATTAGTATAAGATTTCGATTAGCTAACGCACGCACACACACACACACACACACACACACACAACCAAAAATTGGTTGTTACAGCCAGTTAAAAATGCTATGCCATATTTAACCATGTAATTTGTTGCAGCAACCAATCTTTTCTTTCAGTGCAGACTTTTTTACACTTTTCCCGGTTTTCCAGATCTGTGGCAACCCCGAAAAGAATTTTGTTAAATTACGAAAATAATTATATACGACGACGCTAGAACTGATTGTTATAATATCAAAATTTTTTGCAACATTGTTCATCATACTTAAATTTCTTATATAATTATTTTGTTCAATAAAATAAAATTATTTTCGGATCTGTATCTATTTACATGGACACAGGGAATAGCCGTAGCCTCCTATAAATCTTAAAGGAAACAAAAATAATTAAAAAGATTATACATTTACAGACTATGTTTAATGAATAGTCACAAGAAATTAATTTTGAAAAAGAAAGAACAGGAAGTAAAAGTTATAAAAATTGAACCGTACAAATTTAATTTATTTGTTAATACCAATTAATTATTGCGTAACATAGAATCTGGCGCCGACTCCTAATGCCCAGCTTAACGTTTCATTTATATTTATTATTGTATTAATTAAAGGAGTCTTTAATTTTTTATTTATTTTTATTAAATTGAAATTGTTATAAAAGTTGTTTAAGAATTCAAGACGGCTAGTGTTATCAATTTAAGTTTTTTCAGTTCAAAAATTAAGTTTACAATTTTAAGAGAAATTAGTACATTAGTCAATTAAATATGTGTGATTTTGTGATTTATTTGTCAGTAATGAACTAAAAATAATAATATAAAACAAAACGAGTTCAACAGTCCACACCATTTAACTATCCTCCCTCCTTTCCGAGTTCAAAGGTCTGAAATCTAATTTGCCCCACTCCTAAACAAAATCCTGGCTACGTCTATGTCTAGTTAAATTTTTTAATGTTTCAACAAAATCATTCTTTTTGTATCCATATATATTATTATTCAATTTTATTATTTAAGTTAAATTATTATTTAACGTCGTAACATAATGATAATAAGTATAGTATATATATATATATAATCCAGTCTTATACTTTATGATCTTCTTGTAACATTTAATGCACTTTCAAAGTGACTGAATTTTTTCTTCACCGAAAGCCTTCTCACTCATAGTATGAAATCACAGCGTTAAATGCAACGACGTTGGATATATGGTGGCGTAATGAAAGCGTGAGAGAGCTCGGAGTAATATGATTACGGAGAAGATTCAATTTTTACTTGCGATAAAGCTGTTCCGCGAAATGTAAAATGTACGTGACAGCGGAGTTAAAAGGATTTTGCGATTAAAAGTGGGAGGTATAACGCGTTCAAAAGGACCAGAATAATCACTGCTTTAAAATCAAATTCGACAATTATTACTTCGACACGATTGCCGTTTTACGTGCACACAATTAGATAAGATTACTATATCAAATATATATGACGTATCAATGAAATAGTTATTGCTTTTGAACTGTAATAATCGTAATTAATGCACTGGATAATTCTGATAACACTCTCTAATTAATTGCGTGTTAGGTAATATTCTAAATTATTTCAGCTTCTCCGCATTGCAGAAAAGCGATACAAAACGTGGTATTAACTAATAAAATACATTGCTACTACACGAGATTTTCTGGGACGAGACTTCGCATCAGGTTAATGCTTTTACATTCATACGTGTGCTAATACAATCGGGAGTTTCTCGATAATCTCATGGCTTTAATTGGGAAGCGATACACCGTTCTATGTAGCACGTAATGCAAATTAAATCCAAGATTCATGTCACTTCACACAAGCTTAATCGCGAGTACTCTAACATGGATCAGTAAATCTTTGTTTATTATTTCTTCAGCTATTTAATTGTAATTCGTATGTTAACAATATTTATTCCCTAATCATGACAGAACATATATATTTAAACATAAATAAAAATAATCTTAGACATATATTTTTTATATTAACTATTTCTATGTATTATGAATTTTTATGCAACGCAATCTATTCAGCAACGCAGTGCTTTCTTATTATTTATTCATCTGCAAAACAAAAATATTTACATAAATTACTATATAAATAGTATAAAGCATATCCTTTTCTTTCGAGAAATAATGTGTTCAGATACCTCCTATTATTTTGGTGTAAAATAATAATTCAAAAATAAATTTTCTCCAACAACTTAATATTAAGAACAAACGCACTCCATGCAGGGATGCCTGAAAGGAAGCGATATCGCATAATCCAATAATCCACATCGAATAAAAGTAAAGACGAGGTGTCGACTAAGGATTAATAAAGCAAAGTGTGTTTCATATTTCACGCCTGTCTGTTTGTCAATCGAATTACCGACCGATATCTTTCCGCGAGGTTTTCCGCAGCCAGACGTGCTCGCAAATTAATCTCGTTAGCGACCAGGGGGACCTCATTTAGCACAACCGTATATTTCACCGCGTTATCGTATCGCTCGTCTCATTCATTCATTTGGGTTTTATGAAGAGAGTTCCTCTCAGTTTGGGGAGCGCGTGCACGAACAGGCACGAGCGTGTTCACGGGTGCTAACGATATTTCGAAGGCCGATCTACTCCGATTGTTTAGATCGAATCAGGTCGACCAGGTCAGGCTGTTCTCGTCCCGATTTGCTTCCCTCTCACTCCCTTGATATTCCGTCCTGTCATTTTCTCCCTCTCCCTCCCTCGTTCTCTTTCTTCTCGACTGTAACTCACATCAGTCGCATCCTTCGCTCCTTCCGTGTCTCTCCTCTCTACTGATCCTCTCTCCGTCCTCCCTTTCCTCTCTCCTCCGCCATCCTCTCTCCACCAGCTCTTTTTGTCTTTCCACATTTCTTCTCCGTTTATTTTTTTCGTCTGCAAGCCTGGCATACCTGACCGCCGCGAGTGCAGCCGCCTTTGCAACGAAGAATGAACGCATGGACCGAGAAGAGGACGGGCCACAAAGGGAGGAGAGACGAGAGACTTGGAGAGGTAGGGCATCGAAGGCTCGTACTTTGGAGAGTCCGATGCAACACGGATGCAACTGCGCGAATTTAGTGTACACTGCTGGAAGCTTTCAAAAGAACAATGGTAACCCAATCCCTTGAATTAAATAATATTTTGTTATTTTTAATTTCTATGTGTATTGAAACATAAATCAATCCACCTCTGTGATAAATTTTAAAGTAAATATCGTCCATATTAACGTGTGCACTCAGCAAACAATAAACTAAATTTAAATCAAATTTAATACATTTTCTTGAAATAAATTATTAATTACATTGTTTTTTCATTAAATATATCGAATGGGATCCGTGGCACTTATAACTTATAACAATGATTAAAAATAACTCAAATTGGGGACACTGAAAGTAAGTTCGATATAGTTATTAAGCTATAATCTAATGTTTACTGAAATAATGCTAATTAAAGGTTTAGTGAATCGAAAATAATTTTACTTTCTTGAATATTTAGGAATAAAGTTTATTAAACATTTAATTGGCACTATTTCATTAAACATTTGATAGCTATTATCAAACTCTTTTTCAGTGTAAATTTGGCACTAGGAAATTAATAATGTACGTTCCTCATTGATTGCATGTCAATTAAATCTTTCTAGGAAGAGCAAAATTAAGAATCGAATTTATACGGTTTGCTTTTGGACAACGGATGAATTGTGCAAGATGATCAAAGCAATGGCTCAGTATGATGTTTTATGTAGAAAAATGGTTTATTCTAAATGTACAACGATAGAGAGAGAGAGAGAGAGAACGGTGTTTTTTTTTACAAAATTTATTATATTTATTATATTTAATATTTCTTCTGTAAATATAGAGACGTTAATATGTATATCTTGCAGATTTTCATATAATAATACGTATATGAGAGAAACAGAAAATGTATCTTTATAATTAAAATGAAATACGAGTCTCGTATAAAAGGATGGAAAAATATACGGACTCGCTCAAAAATATATCCTTCAAGCATAATAATTTCATTTGCATGTAACATATATTCACTTATTTAAACACCCCAAGCATCGGATAAACGTGCATTAACGAAACCATAAGGTTTTGCATGCGTTATACCATAATTAAAAGCGCAAAGGGTTCACTTGTGAAAATCCCAGGACATTATGTGGCGCGTTTAATTATCCAAGAACATTTTACTAATATTTCACGAATGAAATATTTAATTTTCGAAATAAAATTTATCGAGTATTATGTTAGTAAAATTAAGTATTATAATAAAAATAACAGCTAAGTAAAAGTTATTCTTAGTCGGATGATAAACGTTGCGAGAATTATGAATGAAAATCCTCTCAAACGTTATGTCTACATCGCAATATAAATCTGCATAGTGCAAGGTTTTAAAACAAAAGGCATCAAAAGGAACAATGAAGGCATCTCGAGCATTTAACGCCTCCGCTATTTCCTAATATGCAATAACAGATAAGCGCTCGCTATACGAGGCAATACCAGACAGTGTTATCGAAACGGCTAATCGAGATTTATAGGCTCGGTTGTTCTAGAAAAAAAGAATTTTCCATTGTGACCAAGCAGACAAGAGGGGAGATAAAGTGATGCACATATCGGGATAAGAAAAGACGCAAAGTTTTAATAGAATTTACGTGTTTTCGAGGTTCACGTGACTTCCAGGCGTAAAGAGGAAGGGATTATTGAAGGAGGTTTTTCGTGGAGCAAGAGATACTTGCAGTAAAACACACGAGAAGAAGTTTTGACGTGTCGGGATACGCATGATCGATGGCCAAGAGATCGAAATGGTGAAACTTGTAACTCGAGGAAAGCCGGCGATCGTTCTCGGTTTGATTTACACGCCTGCGAGAGGCCGATAAATCCCCGATAACTCTATACGGAGTGTTAAAATTCAATCGCACTGCGAGGACAGAGACCTTTGGCGCGCCTCGATTCTCTCCTTTTTTCCCCCCTGACATGGAGAACGCATCCGTAATAAATCAAAAGGAGACCGCGAAATCGAATTTCTGGCAAGAAACGGTGTCGCTAAATAAGTATAACTCACTTATCCGCGAAAATTCTTTTTTATTTTCCTCGTAAATTCGAATAAAGTGATGTTTCGAAAATTTGATGCAGATTTTTTACAGACCATAATTTATTTGGCTGTAATTTTAGAACGACATGATTTCTTGATGATATTTTTCAATAAATGATTTCACATGTAATAAACCCTCATTTATCAAAAAACTGCCATTCTCTCTTTTTTCTTTTTTTCCTCGGCACGCGTTTGAATAAATGAAAGACGGAAATGCGGCATTAGATAGCAACGTGCTGGTCAATCTGTGTGTATCAAAGGTAAAAATAATAACCGACGGACGATGAAGGCAGGCGCCGGCTTCTACCACGAGACAATGGTGGCTGAAATAGCAGCAAGCCACAAAAAAATCGCCGTCTCGTCTCCTCCATTCCGCTTTTCCTTCTCCCACTTTCCTCTCACTTTTTATGGCGTCGTGCACACGGAAAGAACAGTTTTGCTAAAGTAACCTAAAAATGCAGTTAAATACAGATCTGAAAATAATTCCGCTGAATTTTCAAAATAATTACGTAGGAATCTCAAGAGTGGTGAGCAATGTTGCAAAAACTTTTGATATTCCAACAATCAATTTGGCGTCCTACATAACTATTTTAATAGTCCGACCAAATTATTTTCAAATTCTGTATCCAGGTAAATTTTTTAGATACTTCGTCGCTCCGACCAAATTATTTTCAGATTCTGTATCCGAGTAAATTTTTTAGATATTTTACTCTCAAAACTGTCCTTTTCGGGCATGTATCGTTCATTGAAATATTGCTGCCGCCAGATTGCGAATCGCGTAAAAGCAAATCGAATTTCCAAATAAATAAAGTATTACTTAAAATAAGACTGCCCTTCGAGAACTTCTATTCTTAGCACTCCAATTCTTCAGCGTCACGTCTTCAACTGTCTAAGATCGGACTTGGATCAATATATCCATCGCAATTCGCGATGAAAAGAAGCACCTGTTGATAGCTTCGATTTTCAAGTTACAGAAGATTTAAATAACAATTATTTTAATGCAATAACAGCCGATTATTAACAAAAGATAGAATTATTTAATCGTTAGATGAAAGAAATAAAATATTCTCGCATTATTTTAAATCATATTATTTCAAACGCAGCAAAATGCTTCATTATTAATAATGCGATCGAATCAACATATTTTTTGACTGCATATCAAATACCTTTCTATCGAAAACTGCGTTTCAATAAAATGTTTAAGTTACTGATCCCCCGAAACTTCTAGCGTCACAATTAAACGCCAGATAGAGTCATATCTCCTGTTTTATTTTTTACGTTGACGAGGGTTACCCGAAAGAGAAAGGCCGTTATCGTCAGTCGCTGACGTCGTGTGTTACGAGGCTTCGGGGAGCCATCCCAATTTCGTGGCGCAATCTGTTCATTTGCATTTTTGCGCCGGAATGTCCGACATTCCGTCGTACATTTCGCTCACCGTGCTCGTTTTTGCTTGCATCGAGCCGGGTGTTCTTCGGCACCGTATGCACATAACGTTCACCGAGAGACGACGCGAAATCGAAACGAAGAAATGCAGATCTACCACGTTCGTCCACGATCAGATTACCTTCCCTCGAACAAGCGCGAGTAAATGGGAAAACGCGTTTTACAATTGGCAGCGTGTTTAAAAACCAATCTTATTTTATAATAATAATAATAATAAAATAAATTAATAACTCATAAGTTATAGACTCCTTAAATCACAACACACTAGACAAAAATTCGTACAAAAGGCTATAGGAGTCAACCTCTAGTTGATAAAATTTCGAGAAAATATTACATTGACAGTACCATATATTTCGTACGTTTCGACTCCTGTTTGAGTCATCTTCAGCAATACAATATTGATAAGTACAGCAAAAAATGAACCGCAGTCAATATCTTCATATTCTCTAATTTCCAATGTGTGCGATTGCTAGGACATTCGTGAGGCCATGAGCAAGTTGTTCAACACAGTTACTCGGCTGAGTGGCGATAAAAGACTCAGGCTAAAATTTAAACCGTGGGAAGAAATTCAATAAGAAGAGAACAACAGAATATTATTTATTCATCTCACAAAATCAAGCATGTCGCAACAAAAAATAATGTAACGTAATAGTAAAAAGCAAAGACATCGCAATTTTTTAATTTTGAATTTCTCGATTAAACCTTATTTTATATTTTTGTCTTATGCCTGTTCATGATTATAATTTAAGTTTCGGAAACGTCTAATTGTGTGTCAACAACAGGAAATACAAATTCGTTACGTATTCTATTAGAAAACCGCACATGATTTTGTAATAGTGACATTTTAAAAAATAACATTTTAAATATATAAAAGATATAATTTTATTATTATTAAATATATACGGAAATTTTAAGTTTAGAATAAAATTAAATCATTCTATTTTTGTATAAAAAAACAAATATTTTTAGAATATAGTTGGCGACAAAACAACAATATCAAACTCATAAAGCATATTACGAATATTTTTACCTTTGTGAATACAACAACAAACTCGACTTTAAATAAATCTTTTTAATTTAAAAACATCAGTTCATACTATTTATAATTATCTTCATTATTGTTATCATTTCTTTTCGTTTTTCAACGAAACCTTAAGTCTAATTTACGATATGCTCTTTGCTTCTTGCTTTGCTTTCGACAATCGTATTTCTTGACTTTTCCGAATTTCGTCAATTTTTATTTCGGATAATAAAAAACAAAAAACAAAATAAAAGGCAAAAAAAAGACTAAGAAAAGAGTACTAAGAAACAAAGGATACATTATAGATTGGAAATCATCATCGACAGATTCCAGCGTTTAGGCCTATCGCAGCACTGTCAGCATTAATCGAAGAGAACAGTCATTATTCAAGTGTTTCTATCAAAATGCCGAAACATGATGACGATGAGACGTAAGATCGCGCAGCAAAGACATTTGTCGAATAAATTCGCACGTACGAGCGTCATTAGTCAGGAGCGGTGGTCCATTCGTGTGCATTTCTCCGAGCAACCATATTACGTCGCCTGCGTTGGCCTTTGCGGGAAAGCCGGAGGGGGGGAAACGAGAATATTAAACGCGACGGCAGCACGGCATGCAGCCGCGGGCAGGGGCGGGATTATAATTCTGAATGCAATGTTTGCATATTTGACGTTTACGACTTAAGTAATCCCACCGCGGTTCTTTCTACGTCCTTTCGTGCGTTTCTTCCACGATTCTCTCCCTCCCTCCCCCCCTCTCTCTCCTGGTCATACAAGCCAAGAAATAAATAATAATCTTAATATACAGATGCAAAAAATTGAGGAATGATTGAAAAATAATATACTGAAATTAAATGTGAACAAAACCAAAGTTATGCTAGTTAGAGGTATTAGGAAAAAAGTATCGGAAAGCAATATAAAAATAAAACTAGAAAATATAGCATTAGAAATAGTTAGTGAAATTAAATACTTAGATGTCATTATAGATAGAAATTAAAATTTCGCAGCGAATGTTAATAATAACTATCTGGGGAAAAAGATAGAAATTGGGGGCATTTCGTCGAATTAGTATGGATTTGACACCATTCATGAGGTGTTATATATAAAGCGATAATTGCTCTATTATCTGAATATTGTTCGTCTATATTACTGAGTTTAAACGATTGTAATGTGCAGTATTTAAATGCTCTCTCCCCCTCTCTATCTCTCTGTTTTTCAATTTTCGTATTTTTGTATTTTATTTTCTTTTTGTTTTTATTCTTGTAATTTTATTTTATGCATTTGCCTCGAATTTTTCTTATATTGTTACTCAATTGTATGTTGCTTTTTGTGACTTGAGAAAATTCAATTCTAAAGCGCACAATAAATAATGATATTGAGCTCTTTCTCTTTCTCTCTTTCTTTCTTCTCCTTTTTCTCTCCTTCCTTTTGTCGCAAATTGGACTGCTCACTTTTTCTCTCCGTTGATCTCTCTGGATTTTAAAATCCTTGTATTTTAAGATTTTAAGATTACGCAATTAAATTATACTTACAATTTTATGTACCACATTGAGCGAATATCTTTTGTTAATATTTATTAAATACATTAATACGCCATTTCAGAAATCATGCTTTTCTAACAAAATATTTAGGAGAAACTAACGTCGATTTAAAATTGCATTATTTAGAAAGATGCAGAACAGTTTTTCTGTTGTTAAAGCAAATAATGATTTTTATCTTGGCAGATCCTTTGGCAAAAAAAAATTTCAGCCTCAAGGCAGAGATCGTCACATGGATACACGAATACACGTTCGCGCATATAAAAGTCGCAAAAAAAAGGGTGCGTCGTAAAATCGGCATGCAAATGATAGGAACGCAGAACGAATTAAGATATCCCCTTTTAGATCGCAGTTCCGGTGGTCCAATCTTCGTGATTGGCTTCTGAAAAAAGTTATGTCTAAATAGTTAAAAGATTATGATAAAAGCGATTCGAAAAAAAGTTAGATAAACCACTAATTGCAAAATCTCCATTTCGTCCACAGATCTGTTAATCACGTCACACGAATAATTTGCATATAGCAATCTGAGCGAAATTTTTTTTATCTATAATTTATGTACGAAAATGTCTCTAGTTTCAGGATTGAAATTTAAATACCGTAGAATTTAAAAAGGAGAGAAAGAAAGAGGTCTGTAAAATTTTTTGGCGAGCTAGACGATTGACATGACAAGTGCAAAATTTGCACTGCAAATGCGCAGTGTCTGTCGAGTATGCCAAAGAACGGTGCAATCAATCAATAACTTCCTAGTACAATTCTGGGATGAGAATGCACTTGCGAGAAGTAGTTTTCTAGCTTGAGGAATGGGAAGACGATAGAATGGCCCCTGCTAATGACTCGTGCGGGCACTTGGTAGCGAAGTGCTTGGACAGGACGACGCGCCAATAAGGCGGAAAAGCGGGTTAATGGTAAAACCGTAAAACCATGTCGGTGCCGTGAACAATTCGTCTTCGTGCAAGCTCGCGCGGCGGCGTGTTCTTTTTACTTCGGTTTCCCGCCTCGCGCGCGACTAAAGAATAGCCCTCGTTCTATCCATCTTTTATCCGCTATCCGCCGGTGGCGATGTCTAAGGCCGCCTCTTTAACAGAAGTGCCTCAGCCGCGAAATCAGTTAAGCACAGTTCGTGCACCGGACCCGTTACAGCGTGTAAACGCTCTCGAGTCCGGAAAAGGCGTGGACTCGCCGCCGCCGACGACGAGATATTGCCGAAAGGAGCTACGAAGCGAGATTGAAAAGAAACGTGTCGGAGTAAGATTAAAAGGACCCGAAATGATGTTAAAGAGAGAAACGAGTGGGTTAAAGCGAAATTGTAAAAGTTTCCACAAACGATTACTATAAAATGTGAGCGAATACTAATTACTACACTAATTACGTGCTTATCTCGTTTTTTTAAATTGGTTGCTTTTTTAATTTTTAAGTAGATGGTTGAAGTGTTCAGAACATAAATTTACGTTTATTTATAACCTTACGAAATAGTGGAATGTAAAATTAATTAACTGTAAGATTTCTATGCTTTTTATTTTATTTTTCTAGAATAAGATTCTTAAGGTATAATAACTGTGCTGTGGTTAGAACTCTAGACGTACTAGAGTAGCGCGATCTTTTCATCCCCGAGCCGACTGCCAACAACTTTCCTATTGGCTATTTCGGTCGCTATTTTTGACCTGATGGTTTATCGTCCAATAAGTAAGTAAATAATAAGCAAGATTTGTAAATAAGCTAATTTAAATAAGTAAATAAGCTATTAGATCAAATATAGCGGACTTTTGCGATATTCTAGACTCTGGTATGTGTTTAAAGATTGACATATTAGATTACGCTCTAAAATAAACAATAATTTAGTAGAGAAAAATAAAAAGTAAACTTGTTTGCTAATTTGCACAGCAAAAATATCAAATAAAAACATCAAAAAATGAGCAACTTAGGTGTTAAAATAATACATTTAACTTTTTATTATTTAAGAGAATACCCAAAAATAAAAATGTTTCGATTAACTCAAAGTCTTTTTCAGTTCAAAAATAAGAAATAAATATAATAATAGGGCATACAAGAATCAATAACAAATTTAAATTATATATTAAAAAATATTACAAAATAATATACTATATTCTAATCAATTATAACTGAATATGCTATTACATGTGTCGGTCTTTGAATTAGACCCTCTTCAGATATTTACTAAATATAAAGATATTACCATGATCTAACAGTGTTGATTGTAAAGAAATATCGTGTGAACAATTGAACGTTAAACAGAGGAATCGAAAATAAGAAAAAAATAAGAGTGCAGTTTTACATGTTAAAATTAATAATGTTCGAACGTAAGAGAAATCAAGTCAAAACTAGACCAACAATCCAATAATTTAACATATTAAATTGTAAAATGTAAACAGTAAATAAATAATTTAAAGATAAAAAAATAAATCGCTTTTATATATTTCTCTTCTATAATGTAAGGGTCCTAATACTTTTAATTTTCTGCAAATATGTGCATTTTCCGCTTAGCAAATGGTAAAAAAAATTCCTTTTCTCTTTATAAAGCCGCTTCCGACTGACGTATTTAAAATGCCGGGCTTTAGGCGGTCATCAACGCTTTTCGGTCGAACGCTCCTTCACACTTGACCCAGAAAACTGGGTGGCGCAGATAGAATCGCGTAAGGAGGGAATACAAGCGAGAGCATGGTTCGAAGGTAGGGTGATGACGAAGAGAGAACGATGAGGAAAGTGGATTGTCGAAGGAAGGAAAAAGATTTAAAAAAGAGAGAAGAGGCAGAGGGAGAGAAGGGACTGGAAGGTCGTAAAAGAGAGTCTCTACATTGAATCGTTTGGCACTCGAGGAACCCGCCGTCACTCGTAACCACCTCTTGACCTTACGTACCCTCCTTCTCTCCCTTTATTGCATTTTTAAGGCCTGAGCCACCTGTACCGTGCATGCGATACTTCTGAAAAATATACGCTCTCGCTGTACCCGCACGACACAGGAGGCGACTTCAAGAACGGACCCAAGGGACGCCTCCCGGCAAAGAGCTCCCTCGAAAGGGACTGTATTTGCGATCGCTGTATACACGCCCGCCGCTCGTACACTGTTTTATTTATTTTTCGTGAGGACACTGTTACAAGTATACCAGGGTTGTTCGCGTATCATTTGATTCGGAGACGAATGTGAGTGGAGAAACGAAAGGACTTTTCTTGGAGAAAGAATTTCAAGTCCACTTTAGGTCTATGTAAAATTTCTTTGGATTTTTTGGATTCTCTTTTGAAATGAAAGCCTCTAAATATACCGATAGTGATTTAATTTAAAAACGATTGAATTAGAGAGTATAGATATAAAAGTAAATTAAATAGATAAAATAAAACACGATCTTCCAATCTTCAATGAATTTAACAAGCATTTTAAAACCTTGATTTTTCAGAATACAAATCAAAAAAGAACTAAACGTTAAGCCGAATTTTCATTGAAAAAAATCGAAATCCGTTTTAGCTGTAGACTTTTATTGGTAGTGGATTATTGGATATACGTTCTATTGTATGACGTGATAGCGTTGGAGCTTTTGACGTGAAACAGAAACGAGCAACCACGTGAAAAATTCGCTGTTGCTAGGCCAGTTTCGTCAATGAAAACGGCCAAGTCGCGCGCACAGTCGGTGCATGTCTCGGCGAGATGCAGTAGCGGCGGTTACCACAATATCTTTAGAGTAGAAACGAGAGAAAGGGAGGAAGCCCCCGACACCGACACCGTGCCAAAAGAACGAAATCGACGACACCACCGTCAGGGCCCCGCGCAATTTATGTCGGGGATTCGTCGCGTCGTATGCACGTGGATCGGTATCAGGACTCCCCAAAGAGTAAAGAGAAACAGGAGGGAATATTTGGGTCTAAGCAAGTAGACGGAAGTGATTATATATACTGGCACAAAAAGTGAACGCTTCAGATGGCTACCATGACGTACATCTGTCCGCGAATTTAGCTACTGCATACAAAAGTTGCGTAAAATCTGAATCCATTTACTGAATAGAAACACAACAAATAATGGATATTAAATTGATTAATAAGCAAGCCAACTGCTCATGGCACAATTAATGAGAATACAGTAATATTAGATAGTAACTGGATAAGTGTCTATATAAAACTGCATACATTTCTACCAGGGGTACATCCGTCCGCGGATTTAGCTACCCCCACTATTGATACATTCCCCCTCCTGTTTCTTTTTACTCTTTGAGTATACATTATTATATATACAATAAAGTATATATAATAATGTATACTCAAAGAGTAAAAATCCTCCAAAATATAAAATTCTCATTATTATTGATGACTAACCAATAAAAAGTTATCCCATAATTTCTAGCTAAAGTTGTTACACCACACGCCCAGCAATGAGAACCATGGTGCTCTTTACAATAATATTTACAACATATTTATTAATAATGAACTGTTTTGTTGCTCAAGATCTTTTTCCTGTTAAAACTGTCGTATAAACTTCAAAAAAGTGGACGCTTAAAATGGTTGCCATGACGTACATCCGTCCGCGGATTTAACTACCCTCACTATTGATACATTCCCTCCTGTTTCTCTTTACTCTTTGAGGCTCCCCGACTGCAGCAGCAACTGCAAGTTCAGACTTGATTTTCCAGATTGCACCGACGAGATTTTAAGCCGTTGCATTATTCTTTCAGTTAACCAGTGACTGACATCTTTCGCGTACGTGCCTGTCATCGAGTTTTAATCGCACCATGCGAATTGGAAGGAACTTTCACGAGACGCTATTTAAAAATGTATTAGACGAACAATTTCTGCAAAGAAAATTAAATTTGGAAGTACATTCAATATTTATACTTCAAATAAATTATATATATATATGAAAGTTGTGTGAATAAGATTATATTTTTGTTTAATTTTTTGTAATTTATTAATTTTATTTATTATTATTCTTATTGTTAAAAATTAAAATTTAAAAATTGATAAACGACCCGAAAATAATTTTGTTAGACTATTTCAAAATAATCTGTATCTAACTGAATTTTTAGATATTGCAGCAAAATTGATTTTTCCGCGTAATTTTTGAAATGTGGAACTAAATCGAAGTTTAAAACTGGATTAAAGTTGAACTGAAGATGAATTTTGTCAAAGAAATTAATTAAAGGAATGGAATTTCTAGTTAAAAGAACTCAAACTAGCAAAGACGGTAGCCAACCATGAATACCTTTCCTTCGAATTTCTGTGAAATAAAGATCGTCTTTGGAAGGAAACACAGCGTAATGAAGCGATGCAATGTTAGACAGATTGATTAACCCACCGTGTATTACAAATGAATTAATTATGCCGTCGAATGAGTTATATAAATCCCTAAAATGTCAGCGTTTTAAAATTCGGCATTTACCGAGTATTCAATTAGTTGCTCGAGTAATTGCCCGAGTAAATCGCATTAATCTCCCTCTCGCATCATTCAACGAGATTTACATGAAATTGTAAACTACGTTCGACAACCTGTGTAACGATTTGATAACTCACTTTCAACATGTTCGTATTAATAATAATGAAATTATGTTCGTAACTCGAATCTTCGTAAATTTCCTGAATTAGCGAATTATACTAAATTATACTAAATTATTATAAAATATAACGAAAATTATTGGGAAATCATCAAATACAAACTTAGCCTATTTTACTTATAAATAAATAATTCATAAGACTTAGAATTAAATCGCTATTATATATGTGTGTGTGTGTGTATGTATATATTAAAGAACAAAAATAGTTTTATTTACCAATTATAAATTAAATCAAGGTTTTTATTTGAAAGTTAAAAAAGCGTCATTATTCACAGTGTTCTTTCATCGTTCGTTATTCAATTCCCTCTCGATGGTCGCGGATTATAAAATAACACCTTCTTAATATTCACTGATTGCAATCACCATATAGCCTTCACAATTAAATAACATCACGTCGAAGAATTAATCAAGTACAGAGATAGAGCAGAAAAGAACGAGAGGGAGTGAGAGGTGTGACCACAAGCAGCAAGAGTGTCGACTTGCTCATTCATAAATTCACAGCAGTTTACCTTTAGTGGAGTCTTCGAAGACCGTTTCCATATTTTGCTGCTTTAACCGAGCGGAACGTAATGAAATCCATTTCGCGTCCAACGTAATGGAACGATGCTATTCTCTCACCATGATCTGCTGACTACGATAACAATGGCGACTCGTAGATCGCGAAACGGACAACACGACAGTGAGTTTCTGTTACATATACACGAATCTTGGATGGTCGCAAATTTCTTAGACACCGTAATCCAACGGATAAAATGTCAGCAATGGAGTTTAGCTGTCGGTTACACACAGAAAAATATCATTTTATTGCTAAGAAAAGTAGTTGCTCAATTTATACTTTCTTCCTTTTAAGTAACGGTTATCTTTAAAAAATATTTTCTTGATAATAGTCATAAAATATACTTATTACAAATTTTAGAAAAACTCATTATTATATACTCAAAACAAGAATTGATTATTTTCTGTTGAAGAATATTATATAAAATTAATCAAAGAACCAGCTTTATAATAATATATAAGCAAATTAAATTCGTTCTAATTTAATAATCTTGATTGATGCATTATACTAAGATACAGAATATATTTTAAATAAATTTATGTGGTGAATGATAGATTTCCAATACAGAAATAACGGTTTTGTTGAAGTATAAAAAATATAGTTAGTTATTCCTTTCGTGTATAGTAATGATACTTACATATAGATCATTAATAAATCTCGTCATGTTTTCGCGCGCAATTTAAATTGTTACACTGAGAAAAATGTCCGTTCAAAAAGTAACAAACGGATATTTCCGATTGATTTTGATCGGATTTATAAGACTATCCGATCAAATTTATTGGATTTACAGGACTATCCGATGAATTTGATCGGATAGTCTTATAAATCCGATCAAAATCAATCGGAAATATACGTTTGTTACTTTTTGTGAACGGATAAAGCCCGGAAATTTTTCTCAGTGTATTTATAGTAAAAAGAAAAAAAAGACAGTTTGCATTTAATTACAGAGAAGTATTGATCCAAATATGAAAACAATTTATATTCTCGAAGAAAATAAAAAAAGAAAAAATTGTGTGTGTGTGTGTGTGTGTGTGTGGTGTGTGTTCAGCAGATTTTTTTAAATCTAAATCTTTTCATTATAATTATTATTTATAAAGACACATTATTATTGATGGAGTTCTATTAGACACGCCAGCGTATACTAAACATAATACTGTAAATTGAATAAAATTCCGAATTAATTCAAGGTTAGATTTCTCCGAGAAATAAAACAAGCTCACAAGCTGCGCAAAACGTTCGACGGGGTCAATTCAGACGATGGAATTACGACGACTGCCTTCCGATGGTCGACTATTTGATGATATTCAAAGCAGTAGTAGTATGCACGACGGGGGTTTTTCTCTACTGGTCTTATTCACATCGTCGAACAACATTCGCGACGTGTCCGCTGCGATTCTCGACGCGATGAGAGAATCGCGCGAAGCAATGAGATTTCGCATCGTCGTGCAATCCGCGACCGTGAATCACATTAACCACGAAGAAAAAGGGAGTCGACAGACCGCAGACGGCCTCAATAAAGGTTTCTCTCTCTTCCACAATCGCATCGTTCGCGCCCAGTCGTATTTCGTAATTTACGCTCATACATGTGGCGTACAAAGGCAAATATCCCCGCCACGCCGGTGGTCACCGCGTCGCGTGTAAGTCATTAACACACTCTAATTATTCCTCCCTTTGACATCCTTGCACGTATGTCATTCTCCCGTTCTTGACATCGATGTAATTAAAGGAGAATTGACGTCGCGAGAATGACCGTGCTTAATGCTGCAGTGGTTGCACGGACGACGACAGTCGCACTGTTATTTCAAATGTAATTACACTTGTGGAATTGCTCCTTGAAAAAGCAAGAAAGTGAGAGAAAAATATTTTATTATTTATAGACAGATTAATGCGCGAGAAAACTCTTATCTGCTGTCACCTTTAATATACCTACACAGTAAAAAAGAAAATGTAATTTTAACATTTTTTACATGTCCTAGGACATCCACTCTAAATTTTTAGTTAAAGTAACTCATTCGTCTTGTGTTATTTGTTAACGAATTAGTAATGTTAAATAATTGGCACAATACTTTACATTTATATTTGTTATTTTGACTTTAAGGGTGATTTAAAACTAACATATAAAATAAGTAGAATACATAGAAGAGTAGTTGCAGTAACTCGTAAGAAAATGTTAATAAAACATTTTTGTTTCGTATGTTAAATTGACTTTGAGATATACAGATTAATTGAAACAATTGTATTAAAAACACTCAAAATAATATTCCATTTTTAATTGACATACGCAATTGTTAAGTTAGAAAGGTGACATAAATCTAATACATCAAAATGTTACAAAAATAATAACATATCAGTTGCATGTTAATTTTACATTGAAGTAATAATCAAAATGTGGTAACACAAGAAAAATTCTACATATGGACGCACGATTTTTTACTGTGTACATACAGAAAAATGTCATTTTACTAAAAGTAATTACTCGATCTATCTTCTTAACAGTTATTTTTAACAAATAATATTTTCATGACAATAATCTTAAAATATACTGCTAGTGTATTACGAATTAAAAAAAAACTCATTCCTGTGTATTCAAAATTCATTTTAGATTTATCAAAAATTAATTTTCATTTGGAGAAAATATTGTATAATTTATCGAAGAAGCGACTTTATATAACAAACAAATTGAATTGTTTTTAATTTTCTTCAATAATTCAATATTTAATTCAATAATTTTAAGTAAAGTATTAAACTACTATATTTAATTACTATAATTCAGAATATACTTGGAATAAATTTTAAGCTTGTGATAAATTTATGATAGATTTTTTTTACAGATGTATAAACCTTCTAAATATTTGAAACAAATAATTAATGTTCAAATACAGCTAAATATATTTTTTGTGTAAAAATACATAAAAAATTTAAATTTTCTAGTAAAAAAAAAGAGAATCAAAAGGCACAAAGCATCAACTTATTATTAAAATATTAACTTCCGCTTGATGTTATCAATCAAGATATTCGTTTAAATATATCGTTGGTATTAAATGTAATTTCAGTTTGTAGAATTTAATATGTTTTGATGAATATAATTAAATTATAATCAATATAATTATCAGCTTTTACGTAACAACTCAATTAATGAATTGTATAACATACCATGAGCAATGTAATAACTGAAATTAACTACATTACAGTTTATTACATAATAACCTGCACATTTTTACATAATGTGTGCCAATAATGTCATTCTTTTTCGCGGGATATAATTTCGGTATATAATTTGGGTTGCAAATTATGCTCTTAGGAAAATGAAATTCGTGTTTATTGGAATGTAACTGATCCCTAATATAATTGTGTTAATTAAATTTGACGACAGTTCAGTTAACCAGATTGAGTCTAAACTAGTTCTCGAATACAATTCCTCCGTCACGAATGATGTCAAGCGACGACGTCGTGTTCCGCATTTGAGATTTTCCTGGGTTGCAGAGCAACGACGTTCGCCGCACAAAAGCGGCGCGGAGAGAAAGCGCATGGCAAAACTCCTCGTGAAAAGTTCCCCGATAAGAGCGGCGGCCCGCGGTTGCTCGTCGGTGGGCACCCGACATTGTTACATAAATAAACGTGGTTCGTCTAGACATCGCGGGTTTATCGGTTTTCAGTTTGCTCCAAACCGCACTCCGCCGTTTCTCTGCCCCTACCATCTCGACTCCCCGTTCCTAACGCCCGGAGAGCTTTCGTTTCCTCAACGTTTTCGCAACCACCCGGCTACGTTACGGCAGCCCGTCGACGGGTACCAAATATTGGACTAAATGGACTTTCCTTTTCCCCCTTTATTTAACGAAAAGACTCGCGAAACATGCCTTTACTTATTACTGTCATTCATTAAATAAAATTTCGCGCTCGCCAATAATTGAACGAAAAAGCAATTAGGTCGAATAAAAGGGTCATCATTCTCTATTCTCACCTTTTTTAATTTACATGCAATCCCATGGAAGTGTCCCCTTTCGATTTTGATAAACTTTGAATATGTTATTTTTTAGACAAAAATAAGGGACATGTATTTTTTTTATATAAAAATCCAATCGCACTTTTAGGGAGTAAAAATTGTCGAAACTGTAAGGGAAAGAAAAAATGTTTAAAATAAAAGTTGAATGGTTTTAAGAATATCTATTTAATAATTATAAATTCAAGCAAATTTTTTTAATTATTTTTATAAATAACAATTTTTTTATTTGAACAAATTTTTAAATTATTATTATAAAGTATTTTTCAAAGTATTCAACTTTTATTCAGAACATGTTTTTCTTTTACATTTTCGTATGGCTCTATGTGAGAGCGACGAACTCGTAACCAACAGGTCGCTGGTTCAAATCTCGCAATCCATATATACGGAAAAATTTTGTAATCCGTACTGACTTAGGCCCAGTTTCACAACTCACAGTTAACTCTTAACAGAGGTTCAACTTACTCACTATCTCTTTCCAATTCTAGAATTGAAAAGAGATGAAGAATAAGTTGAACATCGGTTAAGAGTAACTATGAATTGTGAAGGGCCTTAGCGAAAGTCGCAGAGGAATTAATTTAATAAGTTATTATTTTAATAAGTAATTAATTCATGTATATTTTTATTGATATAAAGGCCTTGATTATTGAAATAATAATTCATGCCTTTATATCAATAAAAATATACATAAATTAATCACTTATGTTAGTAACAGGCCGTAATATAGACTTTAATTGAATTAACAGTATTTTTTTCTCAGTGTATTACTACTACTACTACTACTACTACTATAGTTACGATTCGCTTCGACAGAAAAAATCGATTTTTTTCGAAAAACGGTTACAGCTTCTAAAAGTGCAAAGTTCTTATAAAAAAAAACTATTTTTGTCTAAAAAACATTCAAAAATCATCAAAATCGAAGGAGAACACTTCCATGGGTTTCCTTGTCAAAATCAAAATTATGCTAAGCCTCGAACGATCATCACTTTTAAATGAGTTCACCAAAATCGATCGTGATTCTGCAAAGCGGAGGATGAGGAGAATCTATGAAAAGATCGAGCAGGAATAACGCAAACGCGCCGCGTAGGAAATAAATTCGGCGGAAGTGAATTTTTCGTTCTATCTTTAAGGCGCCTTCGGTGAGCGGAGGAAAGAGGAACAGGATAATACGATGCGAGGAAGGATTCTCCGCGAACGCATGCAAAGTGCGAATTCAGGTGGGCGTGGAGATTGCGAAAGGATAAAGGATAGAGATGAACGGAAGATCCCGGAATAGATGCCGAGAGATTTGACGCGATCTTTAATAATAGGATAATAAACGGTGTCAGACAGCGCTTTTGATGATTTTAATTCAAACTAGATCAAATGTTTAATCTGAGACAACTAAATTAATATCCAATCACTCAAAAAACACGATACATAAAATTATCCTTACCGGAGAAATCTATATATATATATTGTTTAAAAGCTAATAGATAGCTGAACAAATATAGTGAATGAAATTAGCGGATATTATCAATTATTTTATCAAACAATTATTATTTCGCGATGATCTATTATTTCGATTCTCGGATTATAGTTAAATATAGGATCATATAAATTATCATATACAAGTTTATAAATAAATCTATTCGGAATAAATAATTCAAATTGATGTAGATTATATGTAAGTAGATCTTGGAATATAGATTACAATATCTCTCTCTTTCTCGGTTGAATGACAATTTCTGAATTATTCCTCTTGTGACCCAAAATTTTGCTCAATTTGCTCCATGACATTCATTATCGAGTTACAATCGCTTAATTAATCGATCCAAAATATATATTCCAATATTTGAAATAAAACGTGAATTTAACGCAATACGAGTTAAATTTTATATAAAGTGATTCGACAGGTAATATGATATTAAAATATGTATTTGAGATGCATGAAATTCGTTATTTTTCATAAAATAACGTTTTTATGAGATTTTAGAAAAGAATTTAATATCGATGATTTCTCGAAACGAGATAACGAGAGTTTAAATATGTCAATGTTTTTATTACTAAACGTTTAATGACAAAAATAAACGTTGCCATCAGAATTCGGCAAATGAAACATTCTAAATCTGCAGTACACGATAAATCACACATCGATAGTGCACTAAACACTCTTGAGATAAATTCAGCGACATGATTAAATAAACATATTGTTAACACAATTAGTGTTTTCGATATGCGATGTGCAAATTCAAATATTGACAGATGAAACTAACCAACGTGATACAGAATAGTATCATAGGTTGTGTAAATTATATCATGCTCCAAAACTGATTTACTTAAAGTATTATATGCTTCGTTATTTTAACTGTTTCCAAAAAGAATAACATTAACAATAGATTGTTTGAAAAAAAAAAAGGAATTTACAAAAGTTCTTATTTTTGTCTTTAATATCTAAATAAACTGCAAAATTTAAGAGTACAATAACACCTCTTTATCTCGCGATTGCATATAAATAATATTACCATAAAAAATACTCTCTATTATAAATCTGAATCAGTGGATAATCACTGATATCAGTGCCAAATATGCCACTGATAATCAGTGAATGAAATGTGAGATGCCTAATCTAGCTAATCTCTATTATGTGATCTAACTAACCTTATTTTAATGGATAAATTAATTTCAATGAATATGGTATTGAAAAATTGAAATTCAAATTTAATGAATATAGTATTGAAAGATTGAAATTAAAAAAGTATTAAAAGATTGAAAGTGCAAATATCAGTATTTCAATTATATAATGCTCAAACATTTTTCCTTTTTTAGTTGAACTTCACAAATTATCCACTGATTCAGATTTAGAGAGTATATTACTCAGATCACTTCAAAAGTGAAATAAACAACTGCCGTCAATTTTAATTCCGGAAATGAGCGCTCCTTTGCAAACTGTACGACGAAGAGAGGCACCCGACAATCCTTTTCGTTGTGTAACAGATAAGAGAGGTTGAAGATAGCTTTCTAACTTCCCGAATACATAGAACTACGTTTGGAAGTTGCGAAGATTCCTGTCATCAGAGAGAAGCACAAGAATTTGTATAATTATGGTAAACAGCATCTCGATCAATTATAGTCGAAATTATACTTCTCTAATTTAATGTCGCATTTTATCTCTATCTTTTTCTCTCTCCTCCTAATAAGTTTTAAAATTAATTTATATTATCTTATATTACTTTTATCTTCTTTTATTGTATATTACAATATCTAATAAATATTGTATTTTGCAATATATTGACATCATTTATTTGTACCCATTTTCTATTTTATCGTACCTATTATTTGTTATTTTTGTAGCACACGTCTAAATGTAACTGAATAAATAATCGTTCTAAAAACGAATATGTGTTACATAAAAGGCCGAAAAAACCCTCGGAATACTCCTGTGGAAAACAACTCTTCGCGAAAATAGTATGCGAACTCGACTGACGTTTTGTATTTTGAAACGTGACTGGTATTATAAACACAGTTTCAACGATTAATACTTAATCAGGTTTAGTACGAGGACCAGGATGCAGTACAATGCCAACAATTTGCGAAAGATCATGGTGCAAACTTTGCGGCGAGGGCTAGCGAAGTGCGGGAAGAAATAAAGCGGAAGCTCGCACAGCGAGAGACTACGCCGTTACGCGTGTACCAGCCATTAATTCTCATCGCCACGAGAAAAATGTGCCATTCGTGTCACCTTGAGTCCACCCTCTCGTTTAACAATCTCTAGCATCTCCGCGCTTTTTCCCCTATTTTTTTTATTTTTCTCTTCTCCCAGACCGCGGTTAAACTCGTTAACTCTATTAACGTCTCTGCCCGAGATTGAAAAACATCTTGCCAAAATTATTACAATTAATATAAAAGCGAACGGAATAAGCAGATTTTTTAGAATTAAATTTTTCTTTTACCTTGAGTCTATTTTTCGATTTCATTGCGAAGATTTGCATTGCATAAATTCATAATTTTTCATATTTTAGAAAAAATATTTTAGAGAAATTTTAGAGAAAAATATAATTTACGATTTATAATTATTATCCTGGAAAATAAGATATACAATTATCTTATAAAACGATCTCGTGTCTATTTCAATTTTCAATGATAAAATCAAGTCACTCTTAAAAGTTCACAAAAGGTGACAAAGCGATTTAGGAGATTGAAAATAAACCCACGATCTACGATTAATTAATTATCTGCATATAACATGTCAATCTCATAAACGTCACTACTCTTAAAATGTATATTCCGCTTTAAAAATGGAGTTTTCTCTTGATTTATATTCATGTATCATCGTAATATTTCACATTACGTTAAATTATATATAAAGTATGGATGGATAAGATATAAAATTAAGTTAACGCTATAATAAATATAAGTGACAATCGTTAGCAAATCTTGTGTTAAATAAATTAGTTAAAAAAGACTATAAAATATTCTCTGTTGTTCGTTATTTATACTTCTTTTATTTATACTTGTGACATATATAAAATTTGAAAAGATAGCTAAGTATTATTTATCACTATATATAAAAACACTTATCATTAATTTATAAAACATTTATCACTAATTTATAAAAATATTTAATTCTAGAAAAGATATATAGTTGTCAAATACTTTAGATTTTATTTAAAAAATGTAAAAAGAAGGGATAAGGAAATATACCTTAACATTAACATTTTTTATACTGTTTTGTGGATTCATTTTTATTTGATAGAATTACCTACAATAGATGAACATTTTTCAATTTTAAGAGAAAATTTACATAAATATTTTATATTTCAAAGATATCAATAATTTGTTACCGATATATTATTTTCTTTTTCTGATTATTTTTCACCTAATAAGAAGTAATAAAAGCAGACATTTAATAATTGCGATTATAAAGTGCCCAATACTAAAATGATCAATAAAAAAATATTAGTTATGTTGTCTGAATATTTGTCTGACTATATGTACATAGAATGCTGGATTAAATAATTCAGCTTCTGTCTATTCTAGTCCATTCATTCTGAAACAATTGATTTATCTTTCTCTCAAATATTATCTCTATAAAATTTTTATATCCTTGACTTAATAAGTATGTCTCAGGTACATATATATTTAATACATTGATTTATAATTTTTACGAATCCATTGCCTCAGATTAAAATAAAACAATTTTATCATACACGATATATCGCAGTATCGAAGTGACATAAATCATATACTAAGAGAACTAAGAGAAATAAATCATTCCTTTTCTACATCCAGAGAAAAGTTTCTTCAATTCAAAGAAATGTTTCTTTGCTACACGATTAAAGAAAAAATTTCTTTGATTTGAGCATAATTTTTTTAAATCAAATTATTTAATTTCAAAAAATAATGTTTAAACCAAGAAATGACGTACAAATCAAAGAACTTTTTTCTTTAATCGTACAGCAAAGAAACATTTCTTTGAATTGAAGAAATCTTTCTCTTGGTGTAGTTGAAAATGAATGAACCAGCAAATTCTAATCATACACTGAGAAAAATTTCCAGACTTTATCCGTTCAAAATGTAATAAACGGATATTTCCGATAGATTTTGATCATATATTTAGGACTATCCAATAAAATATTGAGAAAATTTTATCCGAAATATACGATCAAAATCTATCAGAAATATCCGTTTGTTACATTTTGAGTGGATAAAGTCTGGAAATTTTTCTCAGTGTATCAATCAAAATTTTCATTATCTCAACTAATGTTATAACAGATTCAATCAGAAAATAAAGGGTTTGTTTTTCTCAGACCATATTTTCAATCACAATTTCAATTAATGGAACCTGACTCTTATTACAGTGGATATATCAATCTAAAATAGATTAATATCGAATTTGAAATAATTAATACTTTTCAAAATTAATTCTTGCGCGTATAAACTAATTACATAAGTAGTTAACTCTTTGAGTGACAAATAGAATGATATATGATCCACTCACCTCACGATTGCTCCTCCGATATCCCCAAGGCTTTTACCTTCTCCTCTTTTTAAGCTTCACGGTTGATGCTCATTCGTGGCACTCACTCGCAAAAATACGATCAATAATTGCGATCGTGCGACACTTTTCATGGCACTTCGAATATGAGAAACGATCGATACGCGTTTTATTACATTGTGACGAAAAACTAACACAAAATATAATTCTTTTGCAAGTAGTCATCGTTTCGACAGTTTTATCATTAGTTACAGATTTGTGATCGTTGGTTTCTTACTCTTCAATTTTAATAATCATAGAAGATAATCAAGTTTCGTATCTTAAGATATTTGTCGTAATCGCGTTCAGAGTGATAATATGACGATATACAGAGTTAAAATCCGAAAGAAAGAAAAAATCGTTGAAGAAATCGTTAAAGAAATAATTATATCTCTCGTGACTTTGTAACAAATCATTAACGATTGCCTCAAGTTAGATATATTTTCTACAACAAATCATACAAAAACTATTTCCCTCGATAACTTGCCAAAGCGAAGATATATGATCGATCTGAGACATTGTAATAATCGCTGGTGTAAGGAATAATCACATTCAATTACTTAATTGTCAGGCGTGGCTCTAATAGATGTAATATTACGACGCACAGCGCGGCGCGATGCGTAATCGCTGCATGCCGCACGACGACTACCGAACAATACTAGTTACGCTGATTAATAACAAATCCCAAGGTTGCGCGTCACAAACTTATTTTCCTGAAAATATCTAACGACGTTTTAGATATTGTAATGCGCCGAATATTCTCTCTATTCTTTTCGTTTCGAACAAATTTCGACGAATGACTTACTATAACATATTTTTCGAAAATAAGTAATTTCATTTCCTGAACACTTAAATCAATTTTAACTTAAGTCCTATCAATCTACATTTTTCTGTAATTTGATTTGGAATTAAATAAAGTGACATCCATTTGAAATTAAATAAAATGGTATAGATTGAGAGAAAACTCCATTCGGGCGAAATATTTTTCCAAAGATAGCGAGAAAAAGAGAGAGAGAGAGAGAGAGAGAGAGAGAAGGAGAAGAGAGAGAGAGAATTAAGACAGGATGATTAATTTCATTCATTTATAGGAAGTTTGTCCGAAATAAGTAAAATACAATTCAATTTCTATGATAGTCAAAATTCATCGTTAAAACTTTCAGTATGTAAGAACTTTTTCAGATTTTTAACAGTCCAGAATAATATAAAAATCTACAAAGTTCAAAGAATGAAAATTTATAGGATATCCTTCCATTTAATGACATATAAGTATTGTTCTGTCTTTGTTATTCATTATACAAAGAAAAACAGAATGACATTTGTGAACTTGTGTCATTAAATGAAAGGCACCCAATGTTGTCATTTGAAATCGATTCATTGAATATGCTACAATTTAATCGACGTACGCATCCTGCGGCAGTAAAAAAATCTCGCAGGCAATTCGACGAAGTTTGATGCGCCGAATTGAGTTCGACGGGCACAGAGAGACAGCTTTCGAAAATTGATGTTTGATATTAGATTATCGATAGGACGGGAGTATTTTATCCGGACGCACACTAAGTGCTATTCGCTTTTCCGGTCCATGTTTTAAAAATGCATTTTGATGGCTATGGGCGATGATTACGAATCGCCAGATATATAACGTTCATATTCGTGTAGTCGCAACAAACAATAATATTATCCATATCAAATTGAATGTCAAAGAGCTAATTCATTTTCTATCCATCTTTATCGCACTCTTTCGCAATCTTTTCTCCACGATCGAACTAATCTAAAAAATTTGACCTTCCATCAATGTGAAATTTTCATTCTTTGAACTTCAACTGTGTAGATTTTTATATTATTCTGAATTGTTAAAAATCTGAAAAGTTCTTACATACTGAAAGTTTTAACGATGAATTTTGACTATCATAGAAATTGAATTGTATTTTACTTATATGTTTTATAAATTTAAATTTACAAAATTCAAAAAATAGACTGACCTTTAAGTTCAATATTGTCGGCAAAAGGTTAATATTGCGTATCACGTTTGCGACACATACATAAACGTACGCATAGACATACGCATAGTAGAGAAAAATCGTCTTGTCAGCCGTATCTGCTTGATCGATCAATCGACGTCAACACCTGACAAATAGACGTCTCATCGTCGGATTCCTGAAGGTGGCAATAAAATGACGAGCATCGCGACGGGGAAACCACACAGAAAACCACGGGGAATCGCTTGACCAAGAAGCAAGAGGGGCAACAAGGGCCACGGTCTGGTGGCGATCAGTCAAAACAAAGGGACACATTGGGTTCTCGGTTAGATGATGGCGCGGTCGACCGTCAGCCCGTGACTAAAGCCCGTGGATACGGTGTGCATTCGCATGCACACATGCGTGTATCATAACCCTTCAGGAATGCTCGATGCAAGCAATGGTATCCCATCCGAATGCAATAACTCTTAATATAATATGAATGCGTGTGTAAATTTACTCTCAATTCTGGCCTCTGAAGCTTCAAATTTAGAATTCTCCGAGCTACCAACTCGCGCACGAATATCGGTTCGCTATTTCCAGAATTGTACAGTAAAGATTAAAACAATACAGGAAATTAAATTAGGCAAATGAGAGTTCGGTGTGGTACTTAATGCACAAACATTGATTGCATGTATATATAAATTATATTTGACTTGCTTTACAATCAAACGTTTCGACTAACTCTTGGGGTCATTATCAGCGAGATCAACAAAGATAGAAAGAGTTTCCACCTCCTGCGTATCAGACGAGTCCCTATTCAGCTGCGTATTTCCAAACATTTCACCATAGTCCAAAACCGATGATGATCATAAAGAAATACACGGGAAAAAAATGTTGCTGGCTACAGCTGATTAGCTGAAATTGCATTAGCTACTATAGCTATAAAATTTGCTAATATATACAAAGGATTTGCTGTTGTAGCTAATATAAGGACGTAATAGCAAAGTACGCATGTTTATTACAGATCAATTTATTTAGCAGCATGAAGTCAGTTGTCATAGTTATCGGATATGTCTGTGTAAAAGAAAATTGTCTCTACCACAGCTAAATATGGTTTGCTGAAACTGTACTTGCTACCAAATTGTCTGCTACACGGAAAACGTTTGCTGCAATGATTGATAGATCGATAATAGCAAAATGCTTGTCTGTTACAATGATAATATTTAGGCCTCACAGCTAACGGAAATTAGACCTCGCAGATACGACGTTAGGTATTCATATATTACGACAGGAATTTAGCTATCACACGCAAATTTTTGCTGCAACTAATCTTTTTTTTCGTGTAGCAGATGCCTGAAGAACAGGAGTGCGAATTACAAATATATTATAAAAATTAAGCTAGGTTCCATGTCAATTTCGAAAACTAACGAGATACAATTATAAATGTTGCTTGTATTAGCATTAGAATCGTTATTAAATCGTTAAACTTTTTCTATCTTTGTTAATCTCGCTGATGATGACCTCAAGAGTTGGTCGAAACGTTCGATTGTAAAGCAAATCAAATATAATTTATACAGGGTGATTCGAAATTCACGAATTCGGAGTACAGGACATGATACTTTATGCTACAAGAAACAATTTGTAAAATTGCGTCCGATAAGTAGTTTTTGCAGGAGAGCAGGTTAAAGTTAACAAATAAGCGCAAAAATTATTTATCGGATGCAATTTTGCTAAAAGTTGTTTGTTTTAGCATAAAGTATTATGTCTTGCAACATTTTATTCAATAAAGTACATTTTCATATTTACATATTTTGCTAATTTTTACGCATTTAGCATTAACTCTCTTTTGTTAACGGTTACTTTTAGATTATTACGGTGTTACTGCCGAGAATTTTCAACGATGAATTTATCTATTTTAAGTTATTGACTTGCAACATTATAATACAGGATATGAAGAATATTGTTAAACTATATAGATTTCCGACGATTTTACAATTATATCTTATTTACTGTAACATTAAGAATGACCCGATTGGCGTCGAAACGTTCGTAATTATTTTGATATTTATGTTTTAAATTAAACTTTCTTTGTTATATAACCGGCTCTTAGCTCCTCATTTGTTCTAAATTGTATTTTGTCCTGTACTCCGAATTCGTAAATTTCGAATCACCCAGTATATATTATACATGTAATCAATGCACAAAGTACCGCACTGAACTCTCATTTGCCTAATTTCCTATATTATTTTAATTTCGAGAGTCCATAACTAACATTTTTTGTAAAGATTAAAACATACGCTCTTCAAATTTCTATTTCGATTCAATGCAATTTGTAAAGTTTATTTTTAAAATTACATTTTGCGTCACGCGCATAAATTAAAAAAATAATAAAAGATTAAAGTCATTCAAGAATTTGTTACGTTGTTGTGATAGGATTACGAAGCGGGTAATCGTGAAAAGCCCTTAGAATCGTGAGAGATAATTGTATCGTTATTAAAACCAGCTGAAAATGCCTGCGGGAAAAGATTAGCATATTTAACGGGGTGGCGGTTCATGAATTTTGCCAAGCGCATCAGAAACGCGAATGTAATTCCCCTTTGTCCCGAATTCCTTTTGTTCGCGTTACATCCCCGTCTTTGTTTCGGTTTGGTCAAGTGAGCTGGCTTGAGAAGCAAACACATACAGAAGGCAGAGCCATGACCTCGTTGAATCTTGTGTTTATTCTACGCGTTTACATTACCGCAAGAAGCGCCACTTCAGCATTTATTAAAATCGACGCTCATGTACGCGTTGTAAAGCCCATTCTACATAAGACGCAGAACACGGGTCGTAAGTCGCAAAACTAGAAATTGACCTAACGTATTTTAATTATGATATGAATGTAGGGGGCAGAACGCAGGACGCAGAAAATTGGGTGAACTTCAACTTACATATAAGACGCAGAACGCAGGTCGCAGGTCGCAAGTGAAACATATTTCAGATTGTAATAGGTCGCAGACCGCAATACGTAGGACGCAAGACGCAGAATGCGAAAGTTGAAGTTCACCCAACTTTCTGAGTCCCATGTTCTGCGTCTTACAATCATATCATAATTAAAATACCTTAGGTTAGTTTCTAGTTTTGCGACCTGCGACCCGTGTTTTGCGTCTTATGTAGAATGGGCTTAAGACGCAGAACGCAGGTCGCAGGTCGCAAGTGAAACATATTTCAGATTGTAATAGTCGCAGACCGTAATACGTAAGACGCAGGACGCGAAAGTTGAAGTTCACCCAACTTTCTGCGTCCTGCGTTCTACAATCATATCATAATTAAAATACGTTAGGTTAGTTTTTAGTTTTGCGACCTGCGACCCGTGTTCTGTGTCTTATGTAGAATGGGCTATTTTCGCGTTCTGCGTCTTGCGCCCTACATATTGCGGTTTGCAACCTATTACAATCTGAAGGCCATTCTCCATAAGACGCAGAACGCGGGTTGCAGGTCGCAAAACTAGAAACTAACC
>NW_017300316.1:169679-185871 GCF_001594075.2 Trachymyrmex cornetzi
GTTCTGCGTCCTACAATCATATCATAACTAAAATACGTTAGGTTAGTTTCTAGTTTTGCGACCTGCAACCCGTGTTCTACGTCTTATGGAGAATGGCCTTGAAATACGTTTGACCTGCAACCTGCGTTCTGCGCCTTATGTAGATCGAGCTTAATTAACGTTGTAACTACCGCGTATCGACTGCATACGCGTGTACACGGGATCTAATAGCGTTTTCTCTTAGCTGCACTATCGTCCACTAGTGCAACACTCAGTGTACCGTGGTAAGCGAACTCATTCGGTGTACCGTGTTTCCGTGGCTACGGTGTAGTGCAAATTTTATGCACGAAGTGGGATTTTGCTACACCGTCTCAAAGGGACGGTGTAGAGCCAGTGTGACATTTAAAATTTGAAAATGGAAGTCAAATGGGAACAGAGTTTTAGCGCGATAATGATGTAGAGTATACCATGGTGTGCACCACTCTAGTGTAGTGTATTATAGCTGAGTGTAACGCTTACATGCAACTAGTGCGGTGCGAAGCTGCATCAGCGTATCCCAAGAGAAAATGCTATAATTATACACATCTTGGCGTACCGACCGCGATAATGATCGTTAATTCCGTCACAACTCATGAAGTTGAATTCTCGACTAAATGTAACGTTCGTAACAGGATTTTGATAGCTCTCTGTTGCGTTCAAATAAATCTGTCAAGTGAAGCTGCACAAGCCGTTAGGTATTAAGCAGAAAGAGCGAAAGAGAGGGATTTTAATATTGTTCGTTTAATGTAAACGAAAAGGTCAATCAAAGAGCGGAAATTACGAACAGGATAAAAGCCAAAAACAAATCTGGGAGACACTTGAAGAGAAGTTCGATAAAACAAGCATTTCTATAATACAATTTAACAAATACCATTAAAAAATATAACAAATTTAATTCTAATTTTTCCACAATATGTATTATATATATCTCTCTGAAAAATTAAGATTAAATTTATTTAGCAAACGAAAAATATATGTAATGAGTGCAAATATGCAAAATTAATTAGTAATTTTACGAGTACATTCTATCTTAATGTCTTAATATAAAAAAAAAAGTTTCGCATCAAGATTTTAAAAACTAAATTTCCCGATATACCATACTTTTGATACGTCTAAACAATATCATTTTTCATTTTCGTTTATTTTTAAGATAACACATTTTAATTATTATACCTCTTTTTAAGTAAAATAATTCCGAAAAGAATACAGTCTATTTTACTCTTTATTAATAAATTGCTACTTAATGTTAACTTTTTAAAAATATAGGTTTTTAAGGCGATCTCCTGTAACAATACTTTCTACATTCACTGTATATATAAATAATACGAGATGTGCATACATTACATTTCAGAAATTTATATTCCTTCGCAACATCTTCTCAATCCTGTATTAATCAATAGATGTACATAGGGAGAACATGTGTGGGTTCAATAATCGATACAAACGCAGTCACCCCTGATGATGCACCCTGGTGACTGTTAATTAGAACAGCGCCGCTTGGCATGCACTGAATCAATATACGCCAAATCGGAGAGGTGCATGTATGTTGCACGGATGCATTATGAGTACTTGTCCAGAGCAATTAGTTTTCATTAAAATCTTGTTACGTTGCGTTAAGGATCGAAAATTAATCGATATTTCCATGTTCTCGATCGTTTGAACCAATTAACGTCCTAATTAAAATCCTCTCAGCGCGAAACGAAATTTGACTTTTACGTATCCTTTCTTTTATATCGAAACCTTTATCTTCATTTCACGCAAGAATTGTTACAAATTTCTCACATGATAAATTACGGTTGTTTATTTTAATTCTGTTCTTCGAAAGAGTACATAAAGACAGTTTTTCTCTTAGTATTCGTCGAAGTCGCGTGGAAACGATGATCTCAATCGAGCGTTAATGTTACGCTGGTAGTGAAGTTTAACGCGACGCTCGTAAATTTTTATAATGCAGGTCGTGCGCATTTTCGACGCAAAATTTTCTCCGAGCGGAAATTAATGTTAAACACGATTATGAAGTCGAGCGAAACTAACCTAGCACGTACGTAACCCAAACGAGTTAATTTCTGCTGAGAATTCTCTACCACGCGAGTCGCACAGTTGGGGTTGTAAAAAAAAAAAGAAGCGGCATGCAACCCGAGATGAAGATGAAGATAGTCGTCGACGCGACTGTGTCGCTTTACTGTTACCGCGAACAGCATTTCCTCGTTTCACGACGATCATAAACCGGGAGAATATTCTTCCGACGCGACGCGACGTAAAGAAGGCATCTGACACAAAAGTCACCGAATTCGAAGACTGCATCTCTTCCCAAGAGAATGAAAAAAGAGAGTAATGCCATTTGAATGTCTGATATATAAATAAAAAGAACCAGATATTCCTGGTGTGATAACGCGATTTTTGCAAATACTTCTAACATTAGAAACAAATAGTAACATTACACTGAACGAAAATATAGTCAATTTTAATAAATATTTAATTGAATACTGCCAACTGAATATTTATTAAATATAAAGATATATTTACTTGATACAAGAAATGTTAATTTGATTTAACAATCATTTTTTTTACTGAACAAATATTTATTTACTGCAAGTAAATATTTAGTTGGCAGTATTGAACTAAATATTTATTAAAATTGATTATATTTTTTTTCAGTGTAGAAATAAATACACTGAAAGAAAAGATTGGCATAGCATTTTTAATTGACTGCTGAAACCAATTAAAAATGCTATGCCATATTTTACCATCTAATTTGTCGCAGCAGCTAATCTTTTCTTTCAGTGTAGTCCTATGTATGTAAATCTTAAGAAGTTAACATCGACGCGAAACAGTTATGGCTATTTTTTACTTGTATTTACTGTATTTACTTGTGTGTGTAAGATGAAATATGTATGTAAATTACAAGAGTTACCAAATATTTTCATTACATTTTTAAATCCCACACTGTGTGGTTACGCTTAAAATTACAAAATGCTTGCCTTGTTGACACTACAAAATTTTTAATGCATACGCACTCCTTAAAATAAGCAAAAAATTATTATAGATAATATTAGAATATAAAACAATAATTGTAAAATAATAAACAAAATTGTTCTCTGACGGTAACATGAATTTTAACTCTTCCATCAGGAGTCTTCGAGAAACAGAACACATTTTTTATTATTCAAATATAAACATCTGAAAAGATTCTGGTATATTTGTTAAAACTTTAACAACGAGTTTCTATAATCATTAAAGTCGGATTGTATCTTATTGATTTTTTATAGATTTAAATTTATCTATCAAAAATTATTATAATCATGATTATAATAATTTTTGATAGATAAATGGAGTCTTTAAAAGCACCATCGATATTTTGCAAAATATCGATGGTGCTTTTAAAGACTCCATTTGCGGAAGTTTAATAAATCTGATACGTGGTATCGAATCTCCTTGTAGGAAACTTCAACGTCCACGTGTCTTCTGACCTCATAGACAATCGATTCTTGCGGAAATTATGAGTGCTCGGTTCAAGAAGTAGAATCGAACATTCATTGGCGCGAGCGAGAGTCCGGCAGCTTTTCATCCCACGTAACTTACAGTTACAATCGGAAGGCCGCCGTTAATCTCGAGAGTCGCGAGAAAGGAAGAAGACTCGAGGAGAGTAATTAAAGCGCAGACGAGTCTAATACCGGGTTCGTGCGCGAAAGGATGACGACGCGGGCGGATGGAGGAGAGAAGGAAGGAAGGGAACGCGGGAGGAAACGAGAAGAAAACGAGAACACAGCCTTCTCCACGCGGAGGGCCACGAGAGACCTGCTGTTTCTTACGTTCCCGCGGATATTTCGCCTGTTGGAGGCTGACTGCGTCTTTTCTTCGCTATACGTCTTTTCTTCTTCTCTCTCTTCCTCTTTCTTTCTCGCGCTCTCTTTTGTCGAATTCGTATAGTCGTTAATTGTTCGAAGGAGTCAAGCGAGCGCGAATCATGGAATCACGTGGCCTCTCGTCCGCTCGAAAAAGAGCGAAACGACAAACTATCATCTCGAAAGTTGGACGCAAGTTTGTCTGTCGACGTCGAGCAAACTTTTGCGAGCTGTCGAACTTCTCTGCGAAACTTTTGCACGCTCGATATACCAGTTAATTATGATCTCGCACTGGTCGAGTCTTGACAGATCGTATTCTTGGAAAGACAGCTGTAATATATCCGCTAATTAAATCGAACTGATCTTAATTTAAATCTTTATTTTTAAATATAAAATTTTAAAATAAATAAATATAAAAATAGGATATATCAAAATTATCTCCGTTCCGTCTAGAATTAGGACGGTCAAGATATTCTCATTTATACAAGAACAATGAAACACAATGAAAGCTTATTTTGGAAAAATTTATAATCAATTTAAGGATATTATCGTTTTATTCATATGACGTTCAAATGTTACTGTCGATTTCCTTTTTCTTTATTTCTTTCAGAGAGATGCTGCAGTTTCCAAATTTGGCGACTTTTCCGTCAGATCTCATCTAAAAGAATGATTAACGTTGGAAGTTTATTTTTTAAAAATTCGCGATACATTAATTTAACAATAAATAAAAAATTAATAGTACTGATTATTTCAAGTAGATACTTTATAAATATTGAGATCAGAAAATGTAATTGCGAGAAGAATTAATACGATTATGACGTACTCCGTATATGTATAATAAAATTTCGTAATTAAATATCAACCCTATGACGTCTTTATAAACGGAATGTTGTAACCCATTCTCTTTCATTAAAAATATTTAATACCGTAATTAATTAAATTTTGCATATATCCACAACAATAATTTGCAGCCAACATAAATGAAACAAAACCCAAAATACTTGTTTTACCCTCCCGTAATTTGCATGACAGAGATCGATGCGTGAAATTGTTTTATCTTCTCATCTCGTTCTACAGTTTTCGACGAGGTCCGAAAAACGTTCTCATTAACGCTGTACGTTCCGACGTTGGTCGTTCGTGTTTGCTCAACGTCGGCACCAATAACGTCGTGAGTGTGTACAGAAAGAACCGCAAGTCACAGAAGGCGATCACCATTAAAAACTCACGTCGTCGGGCATGCGTGCGCGAGAAAATTGCCGAGTAATTCGAGGCGTTCACTCGTCGATCTCACCAGCCGCGTCAATATAAATCGGCACACCATCGAGGTTCCATGTTCAATTATTCGCTCCTCTCTCGTCTTGAATTCATTATCGGTAAAGCAAACCACCAAAACGTATCGCGTAAGCGATTTGGGCACGCGTGCTCACGACGTTGACGTTAATTACTCCGACGATGAGTGAAAAGAACGTCGATCAATCGAGCCTTGACGGTTCGGGTACTTTAAGGAATCGATGGCGAGTTCCCGGCGATATCTCGAATAAAAAAAGATAAATATAATTGTTACTTGCGCAACATATGATACTCGAGATATTTCTTAATCATTTCTTAGTACACAAAAAGAGATTGCTTCAAGAAATGTTTCTGGGTGGCGAGTACGATGTAATTTTTTTCCTTTAAGGCGGAAACGTGGAAAGTGAAACACTTCTCTATTATTTTCACAATAATAAAAATTTCACAATTTCACTTTTTATACAACAAATAAAAAATAAAGATTCTAAATAGTCAAGTTAACGATTTAGTGCTGAAATAATTTGATGTAATTCGATTTATATATTATATAATATTTTTATAATATTTATAATATTTAGGGTCTTTGTTTACTATTTGTTGTATATAAAAAAGTGAAATTGTGAAATTTTAATTACTACATATCCAATTCTGCGCGCTAAATTTAATTTTATCTTAAAACGCAATTCTAACAGAATTAAAAAAGTAATATCACAAATTAAATCAACAAACAGTTTAATAATATTGATGTTCCTATAACAGGCATCTTAGAAAGATCTAATAGTCTGATACATAAGCATCTTAAATCTGTAAACAATTTTATTGTCAAAAATATTACCTCAGCCGGAATTCGAATTCAGATCATCACTTTATGTTTCGCCCTACGGAAAAAAAGTTACCCGAACCGTAATTAAAAACGTTTCGAAGCTCTATATACGTAACATATTTTGTTTCCTAAAGATGAAGTTCAGAGAAATATCTTATATAGCTGCAAAAAGTTTGAGAGAAGTGGTGAGATATATATATTTAGAAATCGGAGCTATCATTTCGACTAAGATCGATCGTTCGTTGAATTTCGGTACGTGTTTATCATACCGGAGATCTGTTAAGTATGCCGACGTACGTGGGTATTCGCGAGATGCCAGCGAAAGATTTTTTGCGAGCGAGCGAGCGAGCGAACGAAGCTGCGAGAGCAAAGCGAAGCTAATTGATTCCTCGCATTAATGGCCGGCGAAACGCACGTGAGAGAACCACGCATCTGTACCGCGCGGCTCTGCGAAATATGCGTACGCACGTACGCACACACGTAATACGTAATGGTGTATGACGAATGCGGTCGTCGTTATTGGCATGCATACAACGGGCGAACGCGTTGTATTCCGCAGGAATCGGTTGTTGTTACTTCTGATATCGCGGTTTACTTCGTAATAATAGGTAATTTGCGACACATGTTCCACACGCACGCAAGAGAATTATTAAAATTATTCGACAGTTGCTTCTGAAAGTATTTTTATATCAACCGCAGTTTCTGCGAAACGTATTATTCTAACAACTGTAATATCTGTAACATAAAAATCCACTTTGTCAATTTTTATTTACATTTTATTGTACCTTCCCACGTGTTCTGATTCAATAATTCTGAATCTAATCGATAAAAAAACATTAATATTTTATTCTTTATTCATTTTCTGACATTGATTTTCTCTCACATCTTCCTTTTCCTATTTTTCTTTTCAAATACTTATCGCGAGCTAATTATCCCCGTACATTGATTAATTTTCAATAACGCAGACGCCAAAAATCGCGTCACAGTTCTGCGCTCACGTAGCCGGTCGCGGACAGGTATCCAGAGGTTGCTGCAGGTAGGTACTACGCTGCAGGTCCACGCGTACGCACGAAGGCACGCACGCACGCACGCACGCACGCACGTAATGCACGTATTACACGAGTGCACACACGAGGCGATTTGCGAACTATAGGCACCCTTGGGGCCGAAGGAATGCCCAACCAACCGGTGGTATAGTTTATGCATTGACCACATTCCTCTCCCATGCCTCGAACTCTCTCCTCTTCCTTCATCCCTTTCATTTAACGCACACCTACGTCCGGTCGGCCGGCCGTGTACACACGCGCGGATTAAATTGTAACATTTAGATTAATTCATAGATTGAAGATTACTCCGTATGACTTGTATTTTTTAAATAGTTGAAAAAGCTAATAAAAGCTAATAAAAAGTTCATTTATTATCACTCTCTCTCTCTCTCTCTCTCTCTCTCTCTCTCTCTCTCTCCCCCTCTCTCTCTCTCTCTCCTCCCTCTTCCCACTCCCTCCCTCCTCTCTTTCTCTCTCCTCCCTCCCTCCCTCCCCCCTCTCTCTCACCCCTCTCTCGCATATCTTCTTCCTTCCTGCAAAGACCTATAAGCCCGAGGTAGTTAACAAACCCAAGCAACTTTGTTCGCTGCTAATCACTCCGCGTGGTCACGCTGCGCGTGCAGATTATGCAATTAGCAGCTATTCAGGATAACGATTATGCGCCTAAGCGATGTCTGTTACACGCACTAGATACGAATCATTGGCTACGCCACGGTATGTTAGATCAATCCTTTCGCTGTCTCCCCCCCCCCCCCCCCCCCCCCCCCTATTGATCTTTGACCGGTTGGATCTTAAACAACTTGTCACATCACGAAGATACGTGTTTATCCAGCATATCTATGTATAATTATGTTTGAAAATGACTTAACTGTGAATATTACTTCATATTTTTAATGTTATTCTCATAATTAGAGTCAATTCGCATGCGGAAGGAGAGCACTCAATGAGCTGGAAAGCGATAAGCATCTAGGTTAATGATGGATATCCGTGGCGATAAAATGTACTAACGAGCAACGAGATTAGTAGATCGGAATAGCAGACTTAAGTAAACCTGCCTGTGTTCAAACCTGTGTAAGCAAACACGTACACGAATTCCTTCGACAAGTTATATCAGCCTGTTGCTGGAATTGCACTTGTAAAATTAAGGACGCTCGAGCAGACGGACCGGCAATGCGACGCGCGTTAAAGGGAAACGTTTAATTGCGAGAGGAAAGCGTGTAGATAGATACCCAAAATCTGTTGCTACTTATCGAAATAATATTCATTTCACTAATGTTCATTTCTACCAATGGAAATTAACTTTAATTTCGTTTTACTTACTTTTTTCCAGAGTTTTAAAAAGGTAAAGAATAAATTAAATCAAGATTGACGTTAATCAATATTAGTAAATATGGACATTACTCAGAATTTTCTTAGACATCAACAAATTCAAAACTATCAAATATAAAATTTTGAAAAATAAAATTAATTTAAGATCGGTTGATTTGTATTGTAAAATCGATTTCATCAACGTTACTTTAACTTTAAACGAGGCTTAAAATTCTCTCCCTCTCGCTTTCGATTTTAAAAAGAATTTTATCTTCGCTTAAAGTGAAAATAACATCGATGCAATCGGATCATCTAAAAGAGATAAACTGCTGCAGAATAAAGTTACTAAATCTCTCTTTCTTTCTCAGTAAAAAATTTTAAAATATCTTGCGATGCCCCAACGTAGAAAATGTTATAAGAATAACGTTTTCTCGTAAATTCTACTCGAAGGAATAAAGAAATCTGCATTTGATACGAATCACCTTTTACAGGGACAGAAATAGGTATGAAACATTATACGAAAATTTATGTTCTAAAGTGGACGATGAAGCGGTTCACAAGTGTCGAAAAGTCCTTTAGGGGTGACGACGGAGTAGGTAGGCAAGTGTAGGGAAGCCGAAGAAAAAGACGGAAAACTAGAAAGACGAATCCTAACAGCGGTTGTTGCAAAGACGGTGGACCCATTGACTCGGAGTCATTGTCGGCAGCCGAACATTCGGCCACACACAAACACACACACACGCGCGCGCGCGTGCACACACCACACACACACACACACACACACATACACTTGCATGAACATATACACGTATATCGGTATGATCGCATGCACGATGTCAGGCCGAGCGTATAGTTAAATGTGGGAGCGCCTTAGGTCAGACATAATAGTGTGTTGGACTGCAGGTTAAACTGGCGGCGGGCAGGCAGGTTGGAACGAGCAAAGGAATGCCGCGGGATTAAAAGAGAGCAAAAGGACCATCGCCGCCGATCTCTCTTCTTTTTCTCGCTCTCCGTTCATCTCTCCCTCTCGCGCGGATCCTCTCCTCTCGTTCTTCGTCCTCGCGCGGAGCACGAGACCGACATATTCGTACTCATCCTCTCTCAGCTGTTCTCGTACACCCCTCTCCCTCTTCTCGCCACTTCCGTCTCTTTCCTCCTCGGCAAAAGCCCGAGACTTTTCGTCACACACCGCATATATCCTCTTCGTCCTTTAACCAGGCATTGCCGAGCGTTCGGCCGCTACTCTTTCGCTCTCACGCTCGGAGGACGCTGAAGAGGATGATGGTGAGAGCGAAAGAGAGAGAGAGAGAGAGAGAGAGGCGCAAATATTTTCGGAATGCGGCCCGCGAGAATCCATTTCGATCGTTCGTTACTTGTGTTTTATTACTTTTAATTAAACGCAGACTTAGATAGATAGTATACTGGATATCCTACTTTGCGTATTAACAACAGATTCTTTTTGTCGATCTTAAAATAGGGACGCTCCGATTTTCCAAAAAAATCGATCACCCAACCCCAAAGAACGTTTTCAAACCGATCTCTTTTTGCGAAAAATCGATTTTTTGCCAAAAAGGGCTATTTTTTAATCAATATTTTTTTACGCTTTTCCAACGGAAAGACAATCTTAAATAAATCTTTTTAAAATCGATTTTCGAATTCATTCAGAATCGAACATCCTCTACCTTGAAAGAAATCTTCTTTCCTAAACTTCTGATAGCGATATAAAAGTTTCTCAACATTGAGTGTGATTTTAATGCAGTCCTAAGACGAATCTGTCGTGAAAGCCTTTCCCTCTTTTTTTTTCATCGGAAATTCTTCGTGCTCTCAATAGCGATATGACTTTTTCGCAGGTCGCAGCTCCACCACACGTTGCGTTGGCACTTTTTCCTTCTTTTGGCATCCCCGGCCGTTGCACTCTTACTCTCACGCTCGAGAGATGAGGTGAGAAGGGAGGACGGAACGGAGAGAAGAAACACGAAAAGTTTCTCGGGATATTAGTCATCCGAGCCGTCCGTCGCCTCGAATTTCATTGTGATTCAAATGTATTACAAAAGGAATGTTTCTGCAACTTTGCATATTTTCAGAACAAATTTCAACGATACATTCATACGAAGAATCGTGTCATTTTTTACTTCCACCGTTCGACGATACGCTGAGTTTCGGCATCGCGGATAACAAAGAAATACCGTAAAGGAAACCGCAGTGGAAACCACTGCTTAGGGAGGGACAAGACGCACCATTCATCCCCCTACGGTTCTCTTCCCTTTCCGACCTTCGCCGCCAGGAAATTCTGGCGGCTCTTTCGTCAGCCGACGGTTCCTCCTCACTACTTATGTTACCGAATGCAGAACGCAGGGAGGAACGAAGGAGGACGTAAAGGGAAGACCGGAAGATTTTTCGGGGTATTAGTCATCCGGGACACCGCATACATTTCCCTTCCTCTGTCTTGCATGAGGCGTTCGACTTTTTTCATCGTATTATTTACATCGGAATCCTGATTAATTCCCGGCTGAGTGTTTCCCTTCTCAGGAATCTACCCTTGCTTGCCTGCGAGGCCATTACCCGCTTTCTATCTCGAGATCCTGACGAAATCTCCTACCTATGTTACGCGCGAGGATCTCCGTCGAGAAGACCCGAAGACAGATACCCTGCTATACATATTCATGCACGTAATTGCGTATGTATTACGCTTGGTACATGTAACACTGTACATCATGTTTAACGCATTTCCTAAATGGCTACGTGCACTTTATATAATACTGTAAATACATCCAGAGAAAAAGGTATAGTGATAGCAACACTATATAAAAGTAATAACTGCGCAAGTTTTAAATGTAGAATTAATGTACATAGATGGTTTAGCTACATTTTAAAGAATACGAGTGTGGATTTAACACTATGAGTTAATATAATTCTCGGCATGTGGTGTTGGGGTAAATACAAATATAAATATAATATGGTTTAACTTCGAATTAAATGATAATCATGTTAAATGATTTAAATTAAATCACAATGTTCGATATACATTCATGGTGTTAAATCCACGTCTATATCTTTAAAAGAGTTTTATAATTATTGCAACCATAAAATAGTTTATTCAATTATTGTATTAATTTCTTCAACAATGTATATTAATTATACACATAAAACTTGTATGGTTGTCACTTATAGTTGCTACTATATTTTTCTCCGAGTGTAACGTAAATTCTAAACCATTTAGAAAATTATTCGTCTATCTTCCTAAATATCTGAGCGACTACTTCTACCAAAAGCGTTTTAAATTTCGTTGTATTTTCTATTTTTAATCTATTCTGAAAATACACAATTTATTTATATACATGTATTATAAAGTCCGAAAAACCAATTCGGTGCGCAATTTGAATGACTATAAATATGGTATATACATGCAATATATGCATGTACATATATAATATGTATATATAATTCACATTGAATTATTTAAGCATTAAAAGTCCAGCTTCAATCGTTATAAGCATTTAATTTTTAGTATTGATTGTGTTCTCATATACGATCTAAAATAATATTATTTATATGGGGCATTCTCCGCGTGTCGGAGTCCCCTTCTGCCCATTTCATTTTTTGACAGAATTCATCCAACCAGGGCTTAAAATTTTCGTTGGAGTGTCTACTTTTTAATGGGGTGTGGCCTTTTGTGAAAATTTAAAATGGCGGACTGGTGCAGCGCGAGAATGAAAAAAGTATAAAAAATAAAGTATACATCTTTAAAAAAAATGCAGAATTGATACTTTATTCGGATGATACTGTATACTGATGAGTTTTCGAGGTTGCTGATGATATACGGCGTAAATCTTTGCCGATATGACCTTTTTCCCCCGGTACAGAAAACGGATTTGCGCATCTGTCTATTCGACTACTGGAAGGCATTGTAAAATATATCTAGTCAGTTGGGAAATAGATAATCTACATTCAAGAATTCTGTTTGGAAATTTCTAATTGAAAAATTGACAGATAAAATATCAAGGCGAAAAATAAAGACAAAAACTAAAGAGAAAAATCAAGTGAGAAATCAAGCTGCAGTATACGATTTTGCATGAATTGTTGAGCCTTTAAATTCGCCGCGTCCTACTTTGCTTACGAGAAACAAAAGCCTCTCACTGTACCGTATTGGCTGCGATGCTGTCAGTGCCCAGTATCACAGCCAATACGATGGTAAGATTCTAATTCAGCTAGCAATCCAGCAGGAAAACAAGCATCGTGTGCCGCAGGCTTTACTGATGAGTCTAGTAATGTGGGACCAGGACGAAACGCTGCGGCCGACCACAAAGCTTCGAGTTAGGCCTCCTTAGTTGGACATTTCCACAAACTCATCAATTAAAAAATTTTGTAAAAATATCATATTCCCATTTCAATTATAAAGTAAGTGAAAATTTCAAAATAAAACTCGAATTTTTTAACTATACCGCCATTTTGAATTTCTCAATTTCGAGTTCAGAATCGGAACCAGCAACCTCGAAAACTCCTCAGTGTACAGTATCATCCGAATGAAGTGTCACTTCTGCATTTTTTTTAAAGATATATACTTCATTTTTTATACTTTTTTCATTCTCGGTGCTGCACCAGTCCGCCATTTTGAATTTTCACAAAAGGCCACACGCCATTAAAAAGTAGACACTCCAACGAAAATTTTAAGCCCTGGTTGGTTGAATTCTGTCGAAAAATGAAATGGGCAGAAGGCGACTCCGACACGCGGAGAATGCCCCATATATATTATATTTAATAATACTTTATCGTAATTAATTTATAATAAATAATCAATTTCTTATTTTACCGCGTTCCAAAAATTTAATTATTGTGCCTTACAGTCATTTTGCTCGTATGTGTATGTAATTTAGATATTTACAGTAAACTTTTCTTTCACTTTGTGCAAAGACCTGCTTCCTGGAGCACGATATGTTGCGGATTCGCAATTCTCGAGTGACAGGACACGGAACTCCAGAGATGTGTCATATGTGACGTTATGAGGCGACGAGATATCCCTTACGAGAGGTCCGACATTGCCTAACGATATGTTGCGACATTCGCATGATAGGCTTATGTGATCCATTATCAATGACGTTGAACAGTGAACCATTGATCCTGTATAATTGGTTCAAGATGCATTCACGTCTGATATCACGAGAATAATAATCATTGGGAAGCATGATTGAAAATGAATCATCACCGCGTGATATTTAATAATAATGTGCATCAACATCTCTAAAAATATACATATATACAGCACAGATGCAACTCATTGTCCTCGTTCGTTATTCATTATTTTATCACGTCGCGCGCTAAATAAATAAATCTCTAATAGAAATCTCGGATTTAAGCTCGCGAATCTTTAATCTCATCGATATTTATAAGCATCATAATAAATCGATACGTTCTCGAATTCCTTATAGGTCGACGATTAATAATTAAACGTACGACTTTTTGCCATCAGCACGAATCTTACATTAAATATTTATAGTCCTTTTCGTACCTACATCTGTGTGTGTGTGAGTGTGTACATGAAATTATTCACGAGCAGCACTTTTATATATTCCAACGTCCTATCAATTATTCACGTCGCTCCGACATTTCTGAATTTGCCGTAAATAATGACAATTCGATTACGATTGCGTATGCGCGGGTTGTTAATCGCGTTTGTGGGAACGGTGAGTTACTGCCGCAGGCTTGACATTAGCGCGGTGTTTTTCCTTCCCATAATGACTTTGGCGTCGATTCGAATGCAAATGCCATGCACAAATGCGCAAGGACCTGGATAAAGAGTATATTTAACGCGCCACATTGTTACGTCGGGGAGAAGCGGAGCGAAGTCTCGCAATATATCTCGCAGTGCGAGTGACTCGCGAGACGAGGCAAGAAGACTGCAGGTTCCTCTGGAGCGAACTAGTTTGCGAACTTGGACGCGAGACATGTTACGCGATTGTTAAAGCGTGCAAAATGGCGCCTCCAACTTCGCCGACGAATCTACCTACGTTCTACTATACTTCAGACAGTGAAATCTCGGCTTTCTCGGGTCGACGCTGTGTGATCCCGTCATCGAATATACTGTATTTCAATGTTTTGACAGATTTAGATAACAAGGGCACGAAACGATGAAACGTATATAAACGCATGAAATATTTAAAAATCCATGTCTGAGTCTCGTGAGTTTGTTAGTCTAAGCGATATCCATTTCTACTAATATTATAGATTATTATTTCATCAATCGGTTTGACTTCTAGAAACAGAATTGTCTCGTCATTAAAAAAAATCCGGCATTGTCAGTAACAATTTTTTTACTGCTTTGTTAAAATGACTTGTAAAAAGAATTTATCAATGCTTGCACTATCAGTATATATCAATAAATGCATTCGGGAAGATGTTATTAGCATTATTTGTGCGTATCATTCTATCTTCATTTTACACCTAATGAACGAGGTGGAATAACATAAATAGCGCTAATAGCGGCTAATAATATCAACATAGCAGCCTTTCTGGCAGACACAAGTAATATATTTCAGTGTCCAATGCTACATACATTTCCTTCCGTCTTCCGTTAGTAAGTATAACTAATTTGCATTCCGAATTTAATTTTAAAGTGAACGTTGAAAATTTGTAACACCTCTAGAGGATTAACTAATTAATTTTAGCTTCCTATATATAGTTCTAAGAAAAAGATAAAGAGTAAATTTAATCGAGATTTAAAGTTAACGCTTGTGTGTGTGTGTGTTGATAGAAATAGATAAATTAATTCCCTCATAAATTTCAGGAAAAAGTTAAGGCCAGACTTATATAAATACGTAAAATATTTTATAATAAATATCATACAAAATAAAATCTGTAGCACAAGCTTTTTTAAATTTTTCCCTCTTCTTTCTTAACGTTAAAAAAAATATCAACTGCATAAAAATAATTGCATATGCGCTTGATTAAAATTCACTACGACCAACTCGGTTGGCGGCGGAAATCGAAGGTAATAAACACACGGACTTTCCTGGTCACAGCTGAACGAGCATTTGTATAAAATTAAAGCCTCCGATGAGCGGATGATAAACACTCGCCATCGCCACGAGCGATTGGCATGAATTATGAGCGAATGCGCGCATCGCGCACTTCTATATCTCGCCTCGCATCCGACGCGACGGTACGCGGGATACCGTCAGAGCCGCTTCCGCTCTCGCCGTACAGTTCTCGTCGAATAACGTCGACGGATCTACGGAGTTGTACCGTAAACTACATTACGGTCGATGCACGTGTTAAGGGACGAAGCATTGAGACCGTTTAATCTCGATGCGACTCGCTATTCAAGTACCGTTTTCTCCGCCCCGCTATTGAAACGACGGCAGCAGTCGACGGGTGCAAAGTTCGCTCGTTTGCGAGTACTCTCGCGTTAACAGGGCGAGTCGCGCGAACAACAATTCAACGAATGCTTAAACCGCACGAAGCTGCGCAACGCGCGCACGGCCGCGAAAATTTTCTATTAGCGCCGAAATTAGTTTTGTCCCCGAAATATAAGCGCCACATTAAATTGCGCGCGCCAGCGACGCTAATTAACTTTCCAGCCGACGCGCGAGGGTGCATCATGAAACTAATTATCGTAACACGTCACTATTATAATATCCTGATACTATATGTATATATACATTTTTTTTCATTTCTATGCCGTGGAATAATTTTATTAAAGTACTAAAAAATTTAGCTAGATACAGATCTGAAAATAATTTTGTTAGACCATCAAACACTGTTAAATTTTATAGTAGGGTAAACTAGGGTATTATGGCCATACGGAAAAGATGGCCATAGGCCATAATTTCTCCAACAATTGATAAATAGTACATTTTTATAGTCATTCT
>NW_017300316.1:185948-220999 GCF_001594075.2 Trachymyrmex cornetzi
CTGCCATAATCGACATTACATACAGAATAAAGGTACGTAAATTGCAACGTGACCTAGGTTAAATTTGGCACTATAGATTTAACATGTAGGAATCTCAAGCAAAATGAACAATACTGCAAAAAGTTTTGACACTCTGGCAACCAATTTGAGCATCCCACATAATTATTTTGATAATCCAAATAGAATTATTTTCAGAAATTTGTAGTCCTTTCCGTGTATCAGTCACTTAGAAAAAAAAAACTCACACGTTTTCTCATTATCAGAAGTTGTTAATCAAATTAACCGAATGAAAGCACGCCGGGGCGGTACGAAACACTTAAGACTCCTTATCGCCAACTAAAAGGCCCCGTGGCTGGTTATAAACGCGATGTGACCTTAATTACCTGGCCACGTGGCGGTGCCTTCCCCTTTCTCAGGTGGAGCAACGGCACTTTAATACCGGTAAATTTCGGTAGGTCGCATGTAATTAGAGCTTCCAGCGTTGCGCGCTGACGACGGCGGCGGCGGCGGCCAAGTTAAAAGCGGAACGTTCGTGGCTGGTAAATTTGCCTTCTCTCTCTCTCTCCCTCCCTCTACCTCTCTCAAATATTTGAACCTGGCCCGCGAGAAGACCGCGGGCGTTCTGTCCTCGTCTCTATCTATTCTACCCTTCTTCCTACCACCGAGCTCTTCGTCGTTGCGCTTCAGGATAATACGACCGCCATAAACGTACCGCGGAATGAAGTGCTCCTGGCGTTAACGAACATGCGTAAATTACGCACCCATGCCTCTCGCACCTTGTCTCTCCTTATCTTCTGCACGTCCACCTACTCGCGTCGCAATATCTCTTTCTCCTTCTGTCTGCCTCTCTCTTTCTTCTCTCTCTCTTTGTCTGGATTAAATGTTCCACGTGCACGGGTGGAATCGTGGTAGTAAAATGATCGAGTGAAAGTCGCGATTAACATCTTAATAGTCGCTGCGCCAACGATATGACGGACGATTAGACGAATGGAAGAAAGGGAATTTTGGGCCTGAGATTCATGAGAAGAAATAAGATTTCAGAAAGATCAACCCTCTGAAAGCTCGAATGATTCTAAGGAAAGCCATTTACGTCGCACATAATTCAATTCGGGAGCCGTTATATCAATAGTTGTACATTTATTACAAAGAAATTTTGAGATAAATGAGAGATTCATAGAAGAATTTCTGTCGGACTATGGATTAATCCTAGTTGTTAATTTTCACTCGGAAGCCGACAGAGCCGAATTAGTAAGAAAATACGAGAGATTGCTATAAAAGTGTTAAACAAAAGCCATAGTTATAGACGCGGTGCATTTTTTAAACGACAGATAAGACGTCTACGATAAGAAAATATCTAAGATATATATATACGCGAACAGCAAACACCTTCTGTCGGTACTGCCACGTTTGATTAAAGAGGATCAGACACTTGTGGAAACAGCGAGATTTACGGCGGTAAAGGACGACTGTAATAAAGTATAGAAAAGCATTCTTCCTCCGTGAAACGTCAAGATCATCGTCATCGATCATAAAGTTTATTATGGATAAAGAAAAAAATTTTCTTCATCGTTTAAAAGAAAGGTATCACAATGTTATTGCAATTCACTAATTCAATTTTAGTTAACTGCAATAATTAACAGTAATTAATAATGCCTAAAATAATTAAAGAGGATTTAAAAAACATTTATTTTTCAATTAAAAAATTAATGAAATGTTAATTGTATATAAACCTTTTAATACATTTTTACATTTTTCTGTTATATAAAATATTTTACATTTTTCTGTTACATGAGATATATATTTTCATTATGAGATACTATTAATTAAAATTATTATAGTCCAAATGAATTATAATTTGATATAATGTATAATTTATTGCAGAGCATAATAAAACTTTTGAAACGTTAATGATGATTGTGTAAAATCGAAAATAATATACAATAATAAATTATAAAATAATTTAATCTAATAATAAATTATGAAACATTACAATAAATTATTTCATATACTCACCTTTTATTATTATATATTATTTTCAATCTTACAAAATAGATATTAAAATTTCAAAAAACTTTTCTGCTGATGCATTTTTGCATTGACGATAAACATTCACTGACTTAGCCAATAAAAATATTTAAAAGTGTTGCGCTATCTTATTACATACACATGTTGAAATAACGTTTTATGTCGCGCTTTCCCTCAGCGGGAATTTCTGCTCTCTATGCATTGTTTTTATAATTTAAATTCAACGGCGAGATTAGCACCAGGATTTGTATCCCATATTCGAATGAATTACAGCATTAAGCGGTGCGTTGGTTGAGGCACAAGAAAAAGAGAGAAAGAAAAAGAGAACCTGATGCGATTTGCAGGAATTATGGTCATATATCAGATTTCTTTTTCACGCGACGCGCTGTTAGCGATAGTTATCTCACTAATGTACGCCGCAATGCACAAAAAAATAACTAAATTACCCGTAAAGAAGTAATAAGCGAGGCGAAAACGATACCTAATCAGCGTAAAAGCACATAAACGGTGAGAATTTCGTTCGAACATCAAATTATAATCTTGCATCAGCTATTTTCTACGAGATATATAATTAGAAATATATACGGATTTTCGCAGATTGCGCTCCCGCAATGAAACAGGTCTCGATCCGTGAGATTTAATCATAAACTACGAACACACACATGAATGTGTTTTCACATCATGTTTGATAATATGAAAATCGACACTGGTATCTATAGATTTTCGCATCAAGCCACGTGAGAACTTTACACTGCTTGTAAATATACTGTCGATCAATTACATGGTTTTGACACTGCAACATATAATCACTTAACCCATATTGTAACTTCAAAGAAAATTTCAATTAATAGTATCTCATAGTAGAATTACAGAAGTAAAAAATGGATTAAAAAGTTGATATGATTAACATTCCACTAAATTAATTTATTGAAAAATAAATGTTTTATATACTGAGAAAAATGTACTAAATTTTAATGAATATTTATTTGAATCATGTCAATTACATATTTACAGTAAATCAATGTTTACTCCGATTGTTAAATCAAATCAATCGTTTTTGTATCAAATAAAGATATCTTTTTTTTTATACTTAAAATATTTAACTAATACCATTCAAGTAAATGATTTATTAAAATTTGGAATATTTTTATCAGTGTGTAAATCTCTCTTTCTTTACTTTACAATATTTATGATCTAAAAACAAATGTTAGATTACGTTGACAAATAGATCTGCGTTTTTTTCACGGTCAATTTTACATGTGAGAAGAATAAAAAAGATGACAGTGTCTTTACTAACATCGTTGTCGCGGAAAACCCGTGATATGTGAAAAATTAACTACCAACCATCAAGTGTGTTAATTAAGATGTCGCGAGCGATATACTCACGTATAACACATTCTGCGTGTAAACACTGTTCTCACTTGCGCATTTATTCTGCCACGTTATGCACCAGACCACGAAGACGGATTTATGTGTAAACGTGCAGACGAGAGAGAGTGTACAGGGTAATCCGCGGAAAGTCAACATTACGAGGGAACGCCGAATCAAATCTGTATTTCATGAATGCATAAAATTCGAAACAATTAATACACCTCAATATTTATTCCAATTAAAAATACGGATTAATTCACAAATTTCGTTAATGTCCAATTAAAATTATACGGAGGGTAAAATATCGTCAATTTTATTTTAGTTCGGTAATATTTCCACTCTTATTTTTTTTATATTACGTTTATATTTACATTACAGTTTACATCATATATCACAATCTTAAAATTATGCCTTCTCCATAGATTAACATTAATGTTTCAAAGTTTCGACAAAAGACAGATATTTTTTTAATCAATAAATAATCACGTATAAAAGTCCATAAGAAGCAAAATAAAATTGCAGTGAAAAAGTAAAATTTCGAAATATTGCGTTCTCTGATTGCAGCATATGACAACGCGAAACATCGTGTTTTTCAAAACTCATAACACTCGCGCCTAAATAAAACGCAAGCAACGCAAGAGTTTGTTATCGCGATTCGATGCATGGGGAGGAGAACGGGACATCAATCTCGTAATAAATGAATTAGAGTGTTGCGATATACAAGTGTACAGGTGGATTGCTATTGGCATCATTTTTTAACGAACATTACGCAGTACTCCCTGCAATTTTTGCGTAGCGCGTCGCGCACTCCGGCGTCACGGGGGTGTGCGTGCACGCGTGAGCGCGCGAATGCGTGCGGGCTAATTGTGAACGATTCGAGCGCTAAACGAATGCACGCTCAGCAGCCCGGGGAAAATGCGTCGTGTGCGTCGGCCGGAAGAAATTCCAAATCGGATCAGACTGTTGGATTTTCCGACTCTCCTCACCCCCCTCTCTCTACCTCTCGTTTTCGGTTTTTTTTTTTTGGGCGTCGCGACGCGAACGCGGCCACGCGCGTTTATCGTCGACACAGTCGGCGGTTCCTGGCGCGGAAAATAATGAAGCGGTCCGGCGTAACGTGAAATTTTCTGTCACTTCTACCATCCATGGAATTGCACATAGATTCGAGATTGTCATATTATAGATAATTATATGAGGGGAGTTCCGGAAAAGCAATGCGCAATTACGGCAGCCATGTTTTAACGAAAATTAGAGCCGGGCAATAGACAGAAAATTTCTTTACTTTCTTTCTTTAGTGAATTTCTCTCATAAAAAGTAATACATTTATTTTCAAGTTGACTGAATCGTAATTTTAAATTGAAAAAAAGAACTTACCCGACCAATTTAGACGCCCACAAATTTAAAAAAAAAAACGAGTAACAAAGGAAGAAAGGAGCTCATGAAACCGGATAAGTTCACCACCGTGATATGAATGAACCCCAATTACAATAAAAGCATAGACTAAATCATTAAGCGAAAGAAAATCTGCTTCAGAGGAAGTTGCGAACGAGAGTTTCAACTTGCCGTATTTAATACAGCTAACCAAGATAATATATTTGTAAAAGGTATTCGCGAAGTAAATTGAATTCCGCACGGAAAAGCTGATAAAACGATATTACTCATTATTTTTCCAGTCGACTAACAAAGTAAAACGATACATACAGAGTTTCTAAATGTAAGAAACTGAATGATTCAAGTTACTGCTCCATTTTCACAATTTCTTCGATATAACTGATAAAGTTCTGACTGTTTCCTCCAAAAAAATGAAAGTCTAAAATTCTCGATGTTTTAAAAAGTATTCTAATGATTAAATAAAAATATATATTGTAAATTAATATTATAATACTCAAATATTTTAATAAATAAAAAACTCATATTTTTTCATTAAATAGAAATACATACATATATATATTAAATAAAAATATTATTGCTTTTATTACAGCAGACATTTTTATAGTTATGATATATATTTTTATCACAAATACATAAATATTTTCCGTCTAAATATCGGAATAGAGCAGTTAATCAGTCTTAAAAAATGTTGTTGTACCAAACAGATGTAAATTTTTAACAATATAACGTCACGCCTTACCGATCTAATTAGCGCAATTACTAATATAGTGTATACACTATTATATGCCGCCGTTGTTTCACTTCCGTGTATATCGCGACATGAATTAATTTTACTGACACAAGCTCTCTCGCGCCCACCTCCTGGACAAATTTAAATAGCTATTCAGTGCGGCAGAATTACATTAATTGCGGGCGTCGGAGGAAGTCCATTCATTAGTTTCATTGTCATTTTAGGTCGCGGGCGTTCAATGAAAAACAGCGGCACTTCCGTCACGGACCTGAGAGAGAGAGAGAGAGAGAGAAAGAGAGAGAACGAAGGAGAGATGAGTCCGGGCTCTGAATTCCTCAATTTCATAAAAGCCTCCCTTCCTCTTTGTCGCGTTGCGCGATAATGCGGCTGCATTCTTCGGACGCTGCATGTAATTACACGCGAGAACGTCGTAAGCCGAGAAGGCCCGCATTCTCCGCCTGCGTTTAGCGCTAAGTGTGCCCATCAGAATCTGACATGCGTCCCAGAGGAAATTAATGCATTTGTAAACACTATCACGTGTTCATAAAAGGTTTAGCTAAAAATATGCAGTGCATTTAACGAAGGGGTAACCACTAGCTGAAATATTGTCCCACAGATTAAATGATTTCATTTGATTTCATCTAATTTTTAACAAATAATTTTTTTCACTACATATGGAGTCATTTGGTAAAATATACAATTTGATTTAATATTATACAATGCTTTCTCATGGTTGCATATGTAATTATCGGATTATACATAGAGATTTCGAGGACTCTATCCCACGATTACATTAAGTGGTTAACCCCTCGGCATTTAATATATTATGTCATACTCACTATAATTTATTAGATATCTCATTCTTGGTTAATTTTATAAGGCAAATTAAAAAACTTTTCGCATTTATTAATATTCTACCTCAAATTTTTCAAAATAAGATATATGTATATAAAAAGTAATATTAAAATTTAATAAAAAAATTTACAGGCTTTCCTACATAATTGATTTATTCATTTGAGCCTAAATTGTTTATTAAATTATTAATAAAAAAATATATCATATATGTATAATTTTGAAATATAATTTTGAACAATTCTTTCGTGTAAAACTTCTTCCAATTAATTTACACGTCTTAAAATTATACCTATTAATTATCGAGAATTTTTTCTACAATAATATTTCAATAATTAAATCATGAATATTGGAAGGTAATCAAAGATTACAAAAGATTTATCAATTTTCGATGGTACATTTTATTCGTCGCATTTGTTAATATTCTACCTCAAATTTAAAAAGTATGACTTGAACAATTCTTTCGTGTAACTGCCAATTAATTCACTCCCTTAAAAATTATACATATTAATTATCGAAAATTGATGTTATAATAAAATCATAAGCATCAAGAATCGAAGATACGAAAGTAATTGAAAGAGAAATGCTGGGGATGCTGCGTTCCTACATAGATAAAGGGTGTGAAAAAAATAAGAGATCGTCGACAGGAAGAGTCAGAGATGAAGAGAAGAAGGAGGCAAATGTGGCGAGAAGGATGAAGAGAAAGCGAGCGAAATGGACAAGAAGCGGAAGAACGCGAAGGAGCCTCGCGGGTGGAACAATGGTCGAAAATTGCTGAGCAAAATCAACGAAGAATGAAGGGAATCGCGCGAGGAAGATGGTTAAGATAGCGGATTTACATAAAACTTGGGGGTATCCTCGGCCATTGTTCTCTCCATCTCACACGAAGAGGACGAAGAGATGCTGTGATGCTATGAAGAGAAAGCGACGGTGCAACATATATAATGGGTCAAAAATGCCCGCACAAAAAGTAAATAGCCGTGACATTTAATGACAGAAATGTTCAAGGTTGAGAGAAAATACGCAATTTTAATGGACCACAATTTCTGAAGTCTACCTGTAATTTATGGCCTTACTTGACGTACATTTTACCATAATTTACGACACTTTACGAGTTACTTTTTCTTATCGTACAACCTCAAGTTGTATTATTGAAGTAAGAATGAAATGTGCGACTTGCGAAATATACTTCGTAGTTCGTGTACTTTCCACCATTTATTTAACTAGATTTAACTTTAAGATCGACATAGAGATTTGCTTCTCAAAGTTAGACAAATTCGATCTAATTCTAACATAAATGTCTTTAATCTTGTTTCTTATGCAATCAATTTGCTCCAATTTGTAGTGCGATTTATAGTTTACGTATACACATTATATGTATATAAAAAGTAATATTAAAATTTAATAAAAAATTTACAGGCTTTCCTACATAATTGATTTATTCATTTGAGCCTAAATTGTTTATTAAATTATTAATAAAAAAATATTTCATATATGTATAATTTTGAAATATAATACATAGAAACGAAGACGTTTTCGAGCTCCTCCATTAATTTTGCTAATTACAATTGTTTTCACTACAGTGACACGAGGGGAGTTACTCTCGTCTTCACCCCGGCTCGGTGTCGGATTAATTCCTAATTACACATGGAATTTGATGCGCTTTAATTAGGTCGTGGCGCGCGTTACACGCACCGGCAAACTCGTGCGTCGTCACCGTCGCGAAACGAGACGCATTTTGTCACCCGCGAAATGCCGGCATCGGGCACCCCTTCTAATTATCGCTCGAGTGTATCGGCCTGTCTTCCACGGACTAATCAAAACGAATTACGCAGCGTTACGGCGATCGCGTACGTTGCGATTACGCCCCGTAAAGTATAACCTGCCGCAGCCGGCTCGTTATCGCGCACAAGCTCTTTAATTTACGTGCGAACGACGACGTCAGTGTCAGTGTGAAAAATTTTAATTTTTATATGTATTTATGGAAATAGAATCACATTGTTGCGAGATTATTGCGAGAGAAAAGTGAGCGCAATGTTATGCAAACGGCCCGATCGGTGATTATAATTGGAGATACCGTTCATTCTGATCGTCAGATAGAAATGCGAATGATAATCTTGACAGCCCTCGAATTAACAAACGTCTAATTAAAATAGATGTCTGCCTCTTTCCATTCGCAATTATCTAAGAATACGTAATAAAAATCTGAACTGTTTCGTGTAACGAGATTGTAGATATGTACCTAGATATGTAAGATAAAAATTAACTTACGCAATTATAACTGATTTAAAACAGACGTTAGATCCATTAACGTGTCGAGTTTCAGTAGCAGTAGTATAGTGTAGTTTCTCACCGATATGATTTCCCAACCGTCGAGATTAGAGATATTACTTAAAGTGTAAATAAATAGTAGTAGTAGATACGAAGTTGTACGATCATGTGTTTGTATGTAATAATTATATTTTATATCTATTTATATTCAGTTTATACATATAAATATATAGGGTGTTTTTAAAGCCGCACCCGCGAAGTACAAGACGTCATACTTTACGCTAAAAGAAATAATTTTTTCCTTTAGCAAAATTGCGTCCGATAAGTAGTTTTTGCAGGAGAGCAGGTTGAAGTCAACAAATAAGCGCAAAAATTATTTATCGGACGCAATTTCGTTAAAGGAAAAAGTGATTTGTTTTAACATAAAGTATCTTGTACTTCGCAGGCGCGAATTTAAAAACACCCTGTATATATAAACATACAACTTCTTATTTATCGTTAATATTTATGTAATATGTGAAAGTGATAGAAATTTATCGAACCTTTATTAAAATTCAATAAGAACAGAATTATTAATGGATACATCGATGAATATATATTTGAAGTGAACTTTATACATATATATATAAATCATAGATTTTTTTATCATATACATGATATATCCATTTAATAATTTTATTCTAAATCTTAAAGAACTCGATGAAATTTTCACACCTTCGTAAACAGTATTTGAAATGAGGAATGAGTTGAGCAATAATGATAAGATTAATACGTACTGACGAACTAAACGATTACCTATCCAGTATCTATTTACATAAGTTTGAATTGCAAAAAGGAACGGAACGTCACTTAAAAGCTACACCCATAGCAAGGATCGCTCGACAAACTCGCATCGAGTTTCTCGCAAACATTTCAACGCGACGGTGTTTTCTCGAAGGATATCCCGTGTCCGTCGAGAGAACCCCTGCCTGCTTCTCGGCTATCGGACATCGACTCTCGTAGTTTAAACAACTCCTCGCCAGTCTCGATAAACATTGACGACGAATACGATCCTCGTTCAGTGCCTGTTATCAGATTTACCGCTCGCCGCACGTAAAAGGCGATGAATTGAAGGGAACGACGCTAGTTCCGATACCTCTTTTAATGCCTCGCGAACGCATGATAAAATTTCACTCAACTAAAGTACGACAGAAATATTTTATTATATGCTTGCACAAGCATATAATAAGTGTAAGCGTAACGTTTAATTCGAATATTTTTATCAGAGAATAGCTCAATTCTAACCAATGCTCCACATTTTTGTTGTCATAAAGTTATATGTGTCTCAAAAATTTTGAATTATATAAAAGTAAACCAAATAATTTTATTTTTATGTATTATAAATTTTTATGATTTCCAGCTCAAGCAAACTGCGCGCCGATTATTTTTTACAGTAAATCCTTTACGGTGTTTTATAGATGCTCATTAATATCAGTAATATTAAATTGCTTGACAATTTAATTTATGATTACCCCAGCTTCAGTTTAGTATTTGACGCTTTGTGTCAAAACGCGTAGTTTGTTTGATTTGGAAGTTGTAGAAAAGTTCACATAAAAATATTATTCGATATTAAAATCCACTTTTACCGAATACACTTTAAATTTCTTATAGTGAAATCTCACACTCCAAGAAAGTGAAAATACAACCACCCTTAAAAAAAAGTGAAAATATTTCACTTCTTAAAAAAGAGAGACAATTTTCACTCTTTTTAAAGTGAATTTTTACTTCAAAGGAATGAAATCTCATTTTTTTAAATGAGATTTTACTCTAAAAAGAGTGAAGATCGTAATTTTTTTTCAAAAAGTGAAATATTTTCACTTTTTTTAAGGGTGGTTGCGTTTTTACTCTCTTGGAGTGTTGTTGTTGTGTGTGTGTGTGTTGTGAGATTTCACTGCAAGAAATTTAGAGTGTAGAGCTTTTTTCAATTACTTTAAATAATTTTACATACGAATGAACGTTGAACAAATTTCGCATTACGGTGCGACTCGAGTATCTCGTGTTCTCGATGATAAATATTCTGAGCAAAAGAAAAATGCTAAAGACCTTGCGAAACAAAATAACTTGAAGAGAAAAATGTAAGATACCTTGAAAGATTGTGAGATTATCGGTTTACCGTTGAGGAAAATTGTGTAATGCAGCGTGTAATATAAAATTCTTTTATTATCCGAGATCGCTCGGTACGTTCCGAAATGCTCGGGAAGATTTTGCGATACGTTCTTTTTGCTGTAGACTTCTCGGAGTAGAATTTAGCGCTAAATGTGGCAGGTAATTGCGAGTCTAGAAAATAGGGTGCGTCAAGGAAACCAATGTAGTAACAGAGACCGTCTATTTACGCAATATATTCGCACTCGCATTTATCGCGAAGTGCAGCTGCGACTAATGTTATCGCGAAAATTCTTATCAGTGTGTAATCCGTGAGATACTCTACAAACGTAGAGTATCTTCCGTGATAAGTTAACATTACGTAATAGAAAAATACAGCAAATAACGTTCTATTTATTCTTCGATTTGTGTTTTCGAAACATTCCCCGTGAATATCATCATATTTCAAATATATGCTTACCGCTACAATGATTTATCTCTGTTGAAACCTTTCATGTATGGTACTTACCTAAAACAGAAAAAGACAAAATAAATTAGACAGAATTAAACGCTCCTTATAATGTTACAAATTTCAATATTCCTCGTTGTGGAGAATATCTTTGGAAATTAATTAATTTCTAATGATATCCATTTTCACTAATATAGATTAACTTTAATCTCAATTTTCTAATACCATTTTCACTAATATAGATTAACATTAATCTCAACTTTCTAATTTTAGAAGAGATTAAAGTTAATCTGTATTAGTAGAAACGGGCATAACACATTTTATTTAATATACTTATTATGCTTATTATACCTACAAGCATGGTTTTTGTCTTGGTGATCATTCGCAACGCAGGCAGAATGATTGAGTAATTCTACCTGAAGTATCCTTCGATGTAATATAAGTACAGTTCTGATCGATTCGATTTACACGGCAAGTAAGGCCTGCTCTTGCGGTAAAACGACTTTAAAAATTATGTTACACGCTTTCGCGCAGCGTCCTCCTATCTCTTATAAAATACTTAGTGGAAGCTAATGTAACTCCGCTGTAAGGCGCGTAGATGTGTAATGAAACACGAGGATGATGGATGGCGTCTTCAGTCTACATGAGCTGCGGTAGCGCATGCAGAGGGAGGTGAAGATGGCGCGAGTCTTTTATTGAAACTTCCGGCGTAATCTTCGGATTGTCTATCGATCATTCATGTTTTACGTCTGTTACTTTTGAATTGCCAATCTTATCGGAGGATATAGAATGCACCATCAAGCTTTCTGCTTTTAAAGTGGTTTTCTCTAGTCATTTTGCAAAAATAATTCTGTATACATATGTAACGATATTTCTTACAAGTTTCTATTACTTATTTCGTCTATAATTTCTTCATTAATTTGCCGGAATCAATCAATTTAAATATTTCATCTTACAAAGACATTCTATGTTACCTGAATTTAAAAATATAACTATTAGTTATTAATATAACTATATTACCTGTTTGCATTTTTAAAACTTGGAATCGCAACGTTCTTCTTTAATAATTTCTAACATAGGAAATATTAATACCTGACTAAATGTCTCTCTGAAAAATGTATACCCTAAGGATCCGATACTGTAACTTAGAACGACATCTCGAACATCACACTTAAGTAATTACGCCTACGAGTAATAACCACCATCTTGATCAGGGCATTTTCGGATAAAGGACGATCACTATAGTGACGGGACGGGATCGAAGGAGAGAATAAATTCGACCCTAAAGGTTCTCGAATCAAAGGCCACCATCATCGCCATCGTCATCGCCACGAAGAGGCATTCGCCACGGCCATTCTTCAATCGGGGCTCGCGAAGAGGAGGAAGATCGCAAGGCGAGAGCCTGTACCTTCGAGAGAAGGTCTCTGAGACGGCTATAAATTACCGACTAATATCTCATAATTATCGAGCAAGCCAGACTTCAGGAATGCCTGAACGCCTGAGCGATTCAGCATGCAGGTATGCGAAGAAGTTCCTTCTTGCAGGACCTGCTACGTGCGAGAAATCTTGACCGTCACGAAAAATCGTGTCTTCTCCTAATTACGATTCTCGTAACAATAAAAGTTTTAGCGATCGCTAAATTTATCCCTCCCCCCTCTTTCTTTCGTACAATACAGATCATTCCAGCAATACTGCAGCTAATTGCAACGTCCCAGTAATACCGCAGTAATATCGTAAATGTCTCAGTAAGCTTCTGCGTTTTTTTTTAGCCAGATATTTTCGTTTCCTTTTTCTATTCTGACCTTTTCGATTCTGTACATGTTACTTGTCAGTTTAATTTGAAAATCGGTAAAAATAGTTATTATACCGGTAATATTTTAATAGAATTACTTTTGCCAATCATATACTGAGAAAAAAATACTGTTTAGTCAATTAAAGTCGATATTACGGGCTATCACTGACATAAGTAATTAATTCATGTATATTTTGATTGACATAAAGGCCTTGATTATCGAAATAATAATTTATGCCTTTATGTCAATAAAAATATACACGAATTAATCACTTATGTTAGTGACAGCCCGTAATATAAACTTTAATTGAATCAACAGCATTTTTTTCTCAGTATATAATTTTCTAGTTTTTTTTACGCTAATAAAATTCCTTCCACATAATCCAAAGAATAAATTTAGCTTTCTTGACATTATTTCTCGCTTAAACAACGACCACTTATTAATTGAAGGTAAAACGAACGATTTTGGAAATACGCGAGAAGTATATTCGCGTAAACACGCGTAAGCAGGCGCTTAATAACTCGTCTAATTTGACGGTAGATTACGAGAGAACTTCGTCTGCTTCGGTACCGTTCATTACTAACGTGTAACGAGATCTTGAGACATCAGTTTGATCGTCGAGCACATGCGAGATATACTTTGCCCGAGTACAGGAGAAGTTCCCCTTAAAACGAACGCTCTTGAGTGAGCGCTCAACTATCAGACAGATATTAAGCGCAGTCCAATTAAACTTCGTTATCGTCGCGGATTATACGCGTTAAGTATCGCCAATACTTCACCTGTTCGCGCGAAACAGCTTCAATAAGCGCTCAGAGCGAAAGAATTCACCCTGTAATTACGAGACATGGGGGAATAATGGCGGATGCGATTGATCATCCAACGTCATTGATCATTTTTGTCTGAGAAGCAACATTTATGTCATCTATTAGTAATGGCGTTATATTCATTATAGTGCCATACTAACAATAATGCAATATTCTAACCAGTCATCAACGTGTAATGTAATGTATTAAGCTTAATACCTATCTATTACGAGAACAAAATCGATTGTGAGAGAAGCTCCGCATAACAAAGAAATTATCACGATTTATGTCAAATCTAGCTTGAATAGAAATCCGTTCCAACAACAATTTCAGACGAAACTTTATTATATCATTTCCATTTCGCAAATGTACGAAGAGCTTACTGCAACAGTGGACTAATCCACATTTTGTAAAACGGAGAAAATGCATTCTAAAGTTAAAGTGACGAGAAAAATACCAATATCACTTTAACTTCACAGTAGGTATATTTACTCCGTTTTTATAAAATGTGGATTAATCCACTGTTACAGGAAGCATATCTAAAACTGACTGGGATTTTAAATAATTTATTTAAAAAACAGTAATTATGTCACAGTTATAAATAATCCAACGAAATTTATATAAAATCGCAGCGCAAGCGTTTATCGATTCTCAGCAAAGTATCCTTGCGTTCGCAAACAAGTCATTTCGGATTGCGAGATTCAAGGAGCTCGGCTTTTTATTAATCCCGCACATCGACGTGCCCGGAATATGTGTTGGGAGCGAAATGGAAGGTGAGCGTACCGATTTCATGCCCGCACATTCGCAAACGGAGGACTCTCGCGCGTCCTGTTCCCACACCGGGTTCCGTGTCGATGATCGATCTCGGGATTTCGTTCGTTCGCCGCTCATTTCGCCGTGGAAAAGGAACAAAAAGTCGGCGGCGGAGTCTGCCGGGACCGGATCCCCATCGCGTTTTAAAACCCATTCGTTCTCTCTCTCTTCCCCCCCCCCTTTCTCTCTCTCTCTCTCTTTTAACCGCATCCTCGATACGCGTGTATCGCATCCCCGATATGCTGCACGCTGATCCGTGGACGCCCACGACTCTCCGCATGAGCTCTCTAAATTTTAAATCAAAAGTCATGCACATGGAAAATCGTCCTACGAAGATGTAATCTGTCTGACGAGACGTAATCTTGCGTCGCACTAATGCGGATTTCTAGAGATAGCAATTTCAGAGATAATCGCAAAATATGATAGCGATTTAATTAGAGAATACAACTTCATATTTATTTTTCCTTATAAAGGCTACACGAAAAGAACGAATTTGTTGAAATATCTACAAATTTAGCTACAGATCTGAAAATAATTTTGTTAAACCGTAAAATAATTACGTAGAAATCTCACACATGATGAGCAATGCTGCAAAAAGTATTAACATTCTTCTAGTAATTAGTTTGAACAATTTATGTAATTATTTTGATGGTTCACAAAAAATTATCTTTAAATCTGTATCTGGGTAAGTTTTTAGACATTTCAACAAAATCGTCATTTTTGTATATGCATTAGCATAGCGTAAATTTGGATTACTGAGTGTTCAACGTAAAATCTACATGAACAATATCCTCACTATTTAAAAAAAAAAGAGTTCAAATATATACTGTAATTATATGCTAATTACTAATTTATCGCAGTCACTATATTTTAGTCACTATATTGATTTATAATATACTTATTGCTCCAGACGGTCTAATGACAGCTAAACTTTATGCATTTTGTATGTGGATCCTAATTCTATTGTTTATCGCAGCGATCTATGTACAAATTCCTTGTTCAAAATCAATCGTACTTTTGTTTCATTATAAAATTAATGCATATACTTATTAGGTGTTAAACTTAATTCCTGCCGTTTTTCGTCTCCAAAATTGATTTGTTTCGAAGGGAAGATGAATGAATACCTTAATCAAAGTATTATTAATAAAGTATTATTAATTAGTAATAAAGTAGAAAATGGAGGAAATACTTTAATTAAGATATTCATTCATCTTCCCTTCGAAACAAATCAATTTTAGAGACGAAAAACGGCAGGAATTAAGTTTAACACCTAATATATAAATCTATAAATTGATGTAATTAAAATCGGGTCGTATTTGAACTATTATGATTTCATCGAGTTTGTGCGCCTAGCTTACATGGGACACTTGGCTTCCTCATTATCATAAACGCACACCGATTATCGCGATGGACACGCACACGAGGGGCAGCAAGCTACTCCTAAGAAATCGATGTAATTGCACGACTCGAAGGAGGCATTGTACGACGTCGTGAGTTATGCGCGTCCTGAGAAAAGGACGATGAGCCTCGGGACGACGTTTGTTTCAAGTGTAGCACGAAGATGGTAACACGGCACGGATGGGCACGAAGATCAACGATAAAAGCGGCATGAGGTCAAAGCTCGGCGCACATACAGTCGATATTTGTCAGGGAGGAATTGTCCGTGAAATGTAAATTCCGTATCTGACTATATTCTCTGACTATATATCTACATATAGTCAGATACAAATAGTCGCATAAGTGACTCAAAACCTTTCATTTTAACCTCCTTTTTCATCTTTCACAAAGCAGCATCAACACAAGGATACAGAAAAATAATTTCTGACATACAGAACGATTGTTAGCCTAACGATCTCTCTTTGAAGCCTAGACTAAATTTACTCGGAAAAAAATCGATATCCATTTTTCATATATCGTGTATATACAATTGTCATTAATCAATTCCAGCTGACCGAGTTTCATTTCCTAAAATTCTACTTTAAATAATCTATAAATTCGTGACACAGACTCGGACACAATATATTAAACAAGTATATAGGATAAATATATTCTGTTATATTGTACTAAAATATAATTTAAATTATAATTACAAAAAAATTTTTAACTTGACTTATTAAGACAATTTTAAACATAAAATCAATTAATGGTAATTTTCGAAATAAAGAGATCATAGTGTTAATTTCGTCAATATCGATAATACCAGTTTAAAATTCGGTACGCGCATTAATGTAGATCTTTAGTGTGTTGCCAATTATGATATTAAAAAATACAAACTCCTCTATTTCATAAATCTTTATAACAGGAAAGGTACTTCGAAAAATAGAGCATTTGAATAATTTCATGCATATTATTCAAATATGCATATAAACCAGCGCTTTTATTAAACAATATCTTTATTTTAGACCGTATATGTGAGAAACACAATCAATACTAGAAATTTAAAATGCCTATTACGGTCGAAGCTGGATCTTCGTTGCTTAAATAATTCAATCTTGAATTACTAATATATACTATATATGTACTTGCATATATACCTGCTTTTATTAAACCTTATGTTTCGCGAATTGTCGAACAAAAGAAAAATAGTAGAAAGCGGCAAATAATATCGTAAGATATCAATCTTGCATGGTGGGGGACATCGAAGGAGGAGAATTGGCTGGAGACGGTAGCAACAAATGGCGCCCAGGAAAAGATTTCATAAATAAAGACGGCGAGACCAAAACACCCTGTGTTTACCCACGTCCAAATCATCCCGCACGATGCCTCAAAGTGTTTCCAGCTTTCGAGATCTCGACGCTGGTAAAAGCGCGAGTACCGAAGCGAAGAACTTTATCGTAGCTCACACTGAGAGAAAAATGTTTGGTATTTGTAACTATAATTATATATCACTATAATTATGATTATTACTGCTATAATAATAATAACAGTAACTATGTATATAGTTCTAGCAACAAATGTGTATAGTTGGTAACCTAAAATGACTATATAATTATAGTTATTATAACCATAAAATAGTTGAAATTACCATAAAAATTATAGTCACTTGAATCTTTTTTATGATATTTTCAATTATTTTAGTTACTGTTATTATTATTAATTATAGCAGTAATAATCATAATTATAGTAATATGTAATTATAGTTACAAATACCAAACATTTTTCTCTTATGCCCAATTTCTTCACCTCCAGATAAGTTGCGGATAACCTTATCCAGGAGATATCTCTATTGTATTCTGGAAAGATATCTGTTGGATAAAGTTATCTAGAGGTGAAGAAATTAGGCATTAGTGCAGGAAAGAGAAACTCGTCAGCGTCGAAAAAGAAATTTCTCGGTCAATTGTTCTGTATATTCTGCGTCTTCAAGTATTCCAATGAATAAACGGAATACTACATACTCTGTCCGCTGTCGAAAAAACATCGCACTCCTTACTTTAGCATAGTCGCTTCGGTAAGCACGAAGAGGAACTCAAAAGCTGCTAATATAAATTCATATTATATACAGGGTGTTTTCAAATTCGCGAAATACAAGGCGTCATACTTTATAGAAACAATTTTTTCCTTTTGCAAAATTGCGTCTGACAAGTAATTTTTGCAGGAGAGCAGGTTGAAGTTGTACGAGGTAAACACAAAAATTATTTATCGAATATAATTTTATTACAGGAAAAAGTTGTTCGTTTTAGCACAAAAAACAACTTTTTTTCTTAGCAAAATTGCCTCCGATAAATAGTTTTTGCAGGAGAGCAGGTCGAAGTCAACAAATAAGCGCAAAAATTATTTATCGGACGTAATTTCGTTAAAGGAAAAAAGTTGTTTGTTTTAGCATAAAGTATCACGTCTTGTACTTTGCGAGCGGGAATTTGGAAACACCCCGTATAATTAGATGCTTAGAATAGCATAAAATTATTAATATCCTTCTATAATGCTATCAAAAATTATTAAATTACATTATAAAAAATAAAATGTTAAAATTAATTTTAAACATCCTCTGAACGTCTTTAAACGTTCCTTGAAGTTTTGTGTTGTTCGAGAACGTGATTTTGTGAAACCAACATCGAATAATGCGAAACAACACCAACAAAAAGCAAAGCGTGTTCCAACACATCAAATGATGCTCTTACTATGCCGCTTTTACTACGATAATATTTTTAGTATCTTCACGGAGTGCCAGACACCTGTGTGTACAGCGATTTTCCATGTTAGCACACGTTTGAGAAAACGCCGGTGTCGTATCACACAATTGAGCAGGGTGAATGCATCCGCAGAAGGTAAACCTTCCGACAGAATGTTTATCCATGCAAGCAGACATCAAACGGAATCGCGATTCCACCATAGAATAATGAACCACTACGGACATTTGCGTGCTTTCCCCATTCATGTGATCCTTTTGTCAAAACAGCCATCTTGGACCATTCACGTCGCAAAAAAGGTACGTGGAGAAAAATAGACAAAGAACATATATATTTCGTAGAAAAGGCTACACCAAAATGATTTCGTAATCACATACACGGAGAAAATTTTATATTCAAAATTATTATAATGCGGTAGTAGCTGCGGTCTTCATGTAAATTATAAATTTAAATGCTATAGTTATTTTTTTAAAAACAATAATATAACGTAATTTTTACACCTTTTTATAGTAAAAATTTTTTATTACAAAATCAAATATACCTAACAAATTTTGTTTGCGTACCGTAGTAAAAATTAACTGTTTTCATGTTAGAATATGGTTTAACAAAATAATGATTTTATTTATGTGATAAAAATTAGTATTACCGTAGTAAAAGTTAAGTCGGAATCATGTTGTGAGAATCCATCGAAAATACAAGACACAGTAAAGTGTAATTTAAAATTGTATTAAAACTTAATATAAAATTTTCTCCGTGTAGGAAACTGCCATTGCAGCATCTTTGCCTCAACAGGTATTTTCTCGCGAGCAATTACATGATTAGTTTAAAAATCAGAAATTTTAATATGAATAATTAATAGAATGTATAATAAGAGAGCTACTAAAGTAAGAATCTTCAAGAAATAAATTATAAAGCGTCATAATTTATTTAAATTCTTGCACATTCTATTTCCTAAATACGATTAAAAAACATAATATAATAGAAAATCACTATCAATGTTCGATATGACTCGATAAGTCTTTATGTAACTTGCCAAATACAAAAACGTAAATCCTTTCATCGCCCGAAATTTTCGTAAGCCCTCGTTTCGCGCAAGTCCTCTAACGAGTACCCGCATCGCCATATTTCCCATCTCTCTTCTATGTATCGTGTGCACAGATGTTATATTTTTGAAACGTTTGCAGATGTGTCAAAGCTTTCGCGTAATGACCTTCTGTTTGGTTTGCAAATTAGTCGAACGCAGAGGCGGGGGGCTCACACCTAACGAGAGAGAGAGAGAGAAAGAGAAAGGAGATGTGTTTGACGGACGTCATGTGCATATGTCACCCCAGGTCGCGGCACGTCATTCATCCCCGGCCTCTTTTCTCCAACTGTCAGCACGGGGCACGCACCCCGTTGACGATGAGTTTTCTGTCAAGTTCGTTGCACTCTGTCATCGATTTTCTTCTGGCTTGATACGATTACTCTCGTTAATAGAATTCGTAGCGAAATGAGTGCAACCCAGAAGAGTGCACTCGACCTTTTTCTCTATTTTTTTTTTTTTTTTATTAGAATGTCAAAATCGATTCGAGAGTCGTAGCTTTTGTCTCGGAATAGGACGACATTTGTCATGTCAATCGGCGATTTTTTTCATCCAACGTGTCAACGCAGTACAGCGTGCCGACAAGTTCTACAATTCCAAATGATCGTGATCGATGTTTACCATAGAGATCTGCATTCGCTATTTACGGCTAGTTGCAAATAATCAATTATAAAGCGTTGCGATCTGTTTCCTAAAATCTATTTCCGATATGAAAAGAATTTTTAATTTTTAAGCCTGTCGGCAAAAAAGGAAATGCAATTACCAAAAATAGCCACGGTATCACTCGAGTAGGCTTCAAAATAAAACGTCTGTTTGTTTCATAATGGAATCGAGAGATAGACAGATAAGCATAAAGAAATAAATGAACGAATGTTCATGTTACGGAAAAACAAGTAGATATGAGAAAAACATGCTTATTAAAATAAACATCGAGAGAGAGAGAGAGAGAGAGAGAGAGAGAGAGAATGGTGTGAAAGAAAGCTCTGATCCTTCTCCGAGGTCTGCGCGCGAGATAAGGAAGCAACCCTTAAGAAAAATACACGATGCGTCATGTATTTAACAAGCAGCAACACGCGCCAGCAGACCTAGGGCTTACGAAACTCGTCGAAAGACTCGTTATCATCGCCGACGTAGCGCTAACCACAAGAGTTTAACGAGCGCTCGAGCACGAACTTGTCCGACTAACTGTGATTAATCCGTGTTAATGAACTTGCAAAAGACAGACAGACAGACAGAGAGAGAGAGAGAGAGAGAGAGAGAGAGAGTGTGTAATATAGTATTTTAAATTATTTAAAACTTTTGTTAATCTCATCACATTTGGTTTATGAAAATAGCTAAGCAGATATTAAAATAAGCATCGCAATTACATTTCTATTTTAATAAAATTATAATTTTGCGTATCTCTCACTTTTTAAGGCTCCAATTCATCATTACTATCTCAGATTGTGACGTCAGAAGTGAAAAAACACACATTAAAAATTTATTAATATATAGGATTACGTTTCAATAAAACAATACTATCAATAAAACCGAGACTTGTAAAATACATTGAAAACATTCCTCTTATTTCGTTAATAAATAATCATATATCTCTGAAAATCGATTATAATCAAAAATAAAAAAAGCTACGTTCAATTAATTTGACAAATTGTCAGATCAATAATACGTAGAAATAAATATTTAAAATGTTCAGATAAATATAGTTTAATTTTTCTTCAAAACAAGAAAATGGTTTTCAGTATCTATATTTTATAAATCTATTCTATCGTTATAAACGACCCTAAAAAGATTCCTTCTAATAAAACTTAACGATAATACATAACTTAATGTAGGGCATTTAGGAATCCACGCTGTAATCGGTGCGCTTAAAATACTGGACGAACCTCAGTATAACTTGAAAGTATTAATTGAGTGCAAGTACGTTTCGACTAAATTCTAGCCTTTTTCAGCTTGACATCAATAGTAACATCTACACACGGAAAACTTTTGATTATCCTTATATTATCGACATTTTTGCATTATTCGACATTATAGTGGATATTTTAGTATCACAATTTTGTCTGGATTTAAATTGTGTATTTTACTTTTACATACGTGCTTCCTGAGGTAACCCTCCTATTAATTATAATATATATACATTCTAGCTATTCATTGTTTTTACATAACTGACTATTTTGAAGGTCTCGATCTCCATGAGACCATCCAGCGTATTAACTGGTCATGGATAATAACTGGAGGGTAACCAAAGGTTTTCCACGTGTGTAGATGTTACTATTGTCAACGATGTCAAGCTGAAGAAGGCTAGAATTTAGCCGAAACGTACTTGTACTCAATTATGTTAAATACATTCAAGTTATACTGAGGTTCGTCCAGTATTTTAAGCGCACCGATTACAGCGCGAATTCCTAAATGCCCTACATTAATTTATGTATTATCGTTAAGTTTTCTATTCTATCGATTACAAATGTTGTTTTATTGAGTATTTTTATTCAAATAGAATTTGAAAGAATTTTTATGTGCGTTTTCTCACTTCTGACGTTACAATTTAAGGTAACAGAAATGAATAAGCAAAAGCTTTAATTGTTTCTTTGTACACATTTTTCCATTGCTCTTTGTGGCACGGCCTTTGTACAGCGGGCATTTGCGTCTTGCATCGAACGGCTATTTTTGAATGAACCTAGCCGTACGAAAAAAAACACTGGAGAAAGAGCACGCGGGCCACGTGCATTTCCTGTACACTGTATACGTTATTTCCTGCATCTATATACATGGCCAATATCGTGAAACGAAAATGGTACGCAGGAGTGAACTAGCCATGGGAAGAGAAACCATGAAAGTTCCTTGTGACAGTTGTGACTGTAACACCGACGTATATGGGTTCGCATAGAGTATGCAATATCTATAAAAGGAACATTTCGATACTATATATGTATACGTATAATGCATTCCACGTGTCAAAGGTCGACCTAAAAATAAATTACTTGAGATTTTTTAAGTGGTTATGAAAATGTGTTAATAACGTACTGTATAATTTATATATAATTTATTAAATATTAAAGGTTAAAAAAATAAATATTATACGCCTTGATACTAAGATATTGGAGATAGTTGTTTAATAAAGTTTTTCTTGTTTGTTATTAGTAACTAAAATTATAATTTTTAAACATGAATTTTTAAGATTTTTCTCGTACTTTCAGATAAAAAATTAATTTTAGTAAGAAAAATTTAATGGTGTAAAAATAATCAATTTTTTAGTTTTAAGTATATATATAAATGAAAAATTATATTCACTTTCAAAAATCTAAAAAAATTCTCAAAAATACTCCAATACACGTAAAATATGGTTTCATAAGGAAAAATCTAAGATTTTTAAAACAGGATATAATTTCTCTTTTTTAAACTCCTGGCACGTGGAATGCGCCGAGTGTGTATATGTGTCTCACCCCTTTGATTTATGAATACGTATGAATCGTAAATGGAATACACATTTATATTCGATCTCAGAAATGCACGATGAACCAAACAGCATTAATAATAATTAATTGGATCATTAAATAATCTTTCATCTTTCGTCAAATCTGAATATTTATATAATTTCATTTAATTTATTCATAACTTACAATATGCATTGGTGGTTTTTGACAGATTCAACTTTTGACTTGGATTTTCGCAATTTAATTTGGATAAACTTCCGAAAACGTCCAACATCCGATTGTCATGAATTTTAAAAGAAATACTCCAAATGACACCAAATAAATGCCCTTGAATGGATTTTCACCGACAAGAAAGTTTAATGCCAAAAATGTTTCAATGAAGTTAGGGAAGTTTGTGCTTATTATTTTCAGTATACTACATGTTTATCGCAGTTTATATAGGAGTTGAATGGAGAGGATGCGTATATAGAAAGAAAATATTTATTGTTAAATCCATGTGCAACAGTACAATTATGAAAGTCGTGCGCCCCTTTGGAAGGGAGGGAAATAGGATGAAAGTCGCTTCATGTGGAAAGTCAAAACCCACGTGCAACAGTACAATTATGGAAGTCGTGCGCCCCTTAAGCGGGGGGGAGAGAGGACAGTAAAATATATTTTAAAGCAGAAAATTTTCGTTCTATATAATAAAAAAAAAACATTATTTTTCAAACTTATCATCCTCTACATATTATGGAACTTTAATTTGCTATATCTTCTAAATCAATACTAAACATATGTCAAGATCAAGAGCATCGGAGCTGCTTTTATTATTGTCGATATTTACTATAATAAGCACAAACTTCCATAACTTCATTCATTTTTGGCATTAAACTTTCTTGTCGGTAAAAATCCAATCAAGGGCATTCATTTGACGTCATTTAGAGTATTTCTACCAAAATTCATGATAATAGGGCGTTGGATGTTTTCGGAAGTTCACCCTTCAATTTTCTGAAGATGACTTTAATAATAAAATTTTAACTTTGGACTATGCTTTTTCTCGCCATCCAACGAAATAATTAAACTCACTTGACAATAAGATGAAGTTAAAGATTTATCAATTTTATATAATTCATAGCTCGTGTTGTGTGTTGTTGTTGTTTGTGTTTGTTGTGTTGTGTGTTTTTTGTTTGTTTGGTCTTTCTAATTATTAATTTTTAAATATTTAATTGTAATATATTTTGCAACATATTTTATGCAAACGTACTCTCTAAATCTGAATCAGTGGATACTCACTGATATCAGTGCCAAGTATGCCACTGGTAATCAGTGAATGAAATGTGAGATCTCTAACCTACCTACTCTTTATTATGCGATCTAACTAACCTTGTTGTAATGCATAAATTTAATAAATATGGTATTGGAAGATTGAAATTAATATGCAAATGTCAGTAGTTTATTAATATTAGTTATTAATGGTCAAATTCTTCCTTTTTTAGTTGGACTTCACTGATTATCAGTGCCAAATATGCCACTGGGTAATTAGTGACAATCCACTGATTCAGATTTAGAGAGTATGGTAAAAAATTATCCCCTAACTAAACCATTGAAGCAAAAAAATTTTTTTTAGCAAATAAATTAGCAAATAAAGAGCACTAAATTTTTGACCTATCGCGAATTTAATTTTCGATGGTGAGGGGTCCAGGTTAATGGGGGTACATTTCAACCAATTCAAATTTTACTAAATGCTCAGTCCAAGAAAATCCGAACTATTCATAGTCCGTTTTTACTTTAAAATTATCCTAAAAAAAGTTTTAAGACGCTAATACTCCGTGATTAAATTACGACACTTGAAAATATATTTCGAACGTTCTTAAATATAAGAACCGACTGATTGTGAGATAAATATATACACCGGCCGGAAAGACACTATCTCACTAATTTTAACTCTAAATTAATTCTCGTAATATAATTTTCTGATATAATTATAATTACATATATTCCAAATACGAATTATACTTGATGCTTCCGTTCTACGGTCAAAGTCTACGAGATAAGATCTAAAAATTCCTCTATAGTCCTATTTCCCTTCTCGCGATTCATCCAGCGTATCGCGACACGCACGGTAGAGGCATGCACGACTATGAATGCTTCCTCGAAGAATGCGCATGTCTTCGTGTCGTACGAAACCGGATATTCCTGCAGTTCCTCGCACTCTGCGTGCATTGTCCTTCAAGAGTTTCCCTCTATCGCGTGGCTCTCCTGCGACATCAATGACAATCGCCTGGTGCGAGGTCTACTGCACTCCCTCTGTTATCCCGTCTTGCGGGCGTAAGTGCGCGGGATGCTGCGTGAGTCACGCGTGCCTGAGGTTACGGCGCGAAAGCGACGATTATTCACGGTCAAGAGAGATCGCGATCTCACGATATAAAAAGATGAGCGCGATGGTAGAGGGATGATACCGACGTACAGTCGGACCGCATTCTCGTCGCGCATTTAGCAGTGAATGCAGCCGTCCCGATTGCATTCTCTCTAACCAGCATTGAATACGATTCACTATTATTGGACAAATAAAACTTGTAATACGAGGACCATATTCAGTGCTGAACGTCAAGCTCGTCGCACACACTGAGAGAAAGGATTTTGTTAATTTAGCAAGCCACCAGTACCTTTAACCGGTGATCGGTAAATATGTGACAACAAATTTTGTTGTGATTGCTGCTAGTCTGCTATAGCAACCAATTATTAGTAACAGAAACAAACTACATAGAATCTAACCTGTCTTTTGGATAGACTTTAGGCTCGTTTGCATAGAATTCGTAGATGATCGTGGAGTCTTAAGTCGTAGGAAACCGACCAAACACAGTCAAATATAGGAAGAATACTTGACTAGAATTAGTCAATTTCTTACGATTTGAGATCCTGCAACCGTCTACGACTTTTATATATATATATATATATATAAGCCTCTTATTTGCTAGCGATACTATTTATTATTTGTTACATTGACGAATTAATTTGCAATCGTAACAAATCGATCGTTTTTTTAACAAATATCACATTTACTTTCCTTTGATTTGTTCCTATAACAAAATCATTTCTCTCAGTGCAAATATACTTTTCAGTTATAAATACATTAAATTAAATGTAATGTCATGAAATTATTAATTCAAATTGTGTGACTTAAAAGTACATTAAATTTTATGAAATTTTTAACAGTGTATATTTAAATAACTAAAGAAAGTTCCCCGTATTTATTTACAGGAATGCAATGATAAAATTGTTTATTTTTGTATTCGTTCACTAAAAGAATTTTTAAGGAATTTTAATGAAATATCAAAAATACAGTACTGTTCATCATTGCTTGAGCAGTGACACCATCAAAATAATTTCTACGTTAATAAGACGTTATATAATAATACGTGTTAATAATACGTGATAACCCAACAAAATTATTTTTATATCAGTATCTAACTAAATTTTTGGATAGCAAAATCATTCTTTTCGTGTTATTATTCGAATTGATTGAATTATCTTTATTTGATTTTCATAGTTTTATTTTTTTAAACACAACACAAAATATTATTTACGGAAAAAAATTACGCAAACGTGACGACGGCAGAACGCATGGGATATTTTTTCGTCCATTCTCGCGCGCAGGCAACAATTCTATACATTTCTATGTAGCTATTGTTGTGGACGCGAGTGTCGTTGGCTGGCAGATGTTCTAACAACTATGGAAATGTTCGGACCAATGTCTCTGGCTAAGAGGCTTCTTTCGACACTAATCCGGTAATTGTACGCCACGTCATAGCTTACAAGCCATCGAACATCGAATGTCTGAACGTTTCCGATTTGTAAGACAGCCTGTGCGGATGCTACTTTCGAATCCCTAATTTTCACCACAGATATATTCTAACCATTAGTACTATCCTTGTGATAAATAAATAGACTAAAAATGTAAAATCTCGTGACATAATTATAATTTTCATGTGTTAATTTTAAATAAACAATTTTTTAATTAAAATAAACATTATATATATCATGTAATTTTTCTAAACATTATAAAAATTATTTTCTCGATACAATTTTTATAATCATGTTTTAAATGTATCAAACATTTAAATATTAAATATTAAATATTAAATTATTACGAAATTAATTATTGCGAAATGATATATGTATATATAATGATAGAAAAGAAAAATCTAATATTATCACCTATATAAAAGGTACAAACGCAAAGGCACGTAGATAATTCCTTAAGAGATTCTCACGCAAAATAAATAAAATCATCAATGTCATCGTTGATAGCATTTGAGAGTTACCGGTACGAGAAGTACAAGAACGCTCCCTTCTTCTATAAAAGACGCTTGTTCTTGCGTCACTAATATACCTGTAGCGACATCGTTTCCCGAGGGATAAATATCCTTGAAGTATTTAATAGTATAAAGCGCTACAAAGGACGTGCATATTCTTTGTACTATCTAAAGCTCAAAGAAGGAAATAACGGATTCTATTTCTGCGCTCGCATTTCTTCACGTTCATGCACGTATGTCGTCGAATAAAATAAAGCGCAACACATATGTATAAAATTTATAAGTATTTTTGCTTGCAACATTGAGGACGTTCAATTTGTTCTTATTGAAAAATTCGTTTTTGAGACAACACGTCTCTCAAAAATACCTGAAAAAGCACTGAGAGAAAGGATTTTGTTAATTTAGCAAGCCACCAGTACCTTTAACCGGTGATCAGTAAATATGTAACAACAAATTATGTTGTTGTGATTGCTGCTAGTCTGCTATACCAACCAATTATTAGTAACAGAAACAAACTATATAAAATCTAACCTATCTTTTGGATAGATTTAGCTCGTTTACATAGAATTCGTAGATGATCGCGGAGTCTTAAGTTGTAGGAAACCGACCAAGCACAGTCAAATATAGGGAGAATACTTAACTAGAATTAATCAATTTCTTACGATTTGAGACCCTGCAACCATTTACGACTTTTATATATATGTATATGAACCTCTTATTTGCTAACGAAACTATTGATTATTTGTTACATTGACGAATTAATTTGCAATCGTATCAAATCGATTGTTTTTTTAACAAATATCACATTTGCTTTTCCTTGATTTGTTCCTATAACAAAATCTTTTCTCTCAGTGAGAATTCGCAAAATAAAATTCATCAGACAATTCATAGAGATAATTTTTGAATCGAGATCTAAAACGGAATTCAGTAAATTTTTAACTATCTATGACTTTCGAGTAATGTAATTTGAGAACAAGACCACGTCAGCTGAATTCTATTTTCTCCAATGACTAATTTAACTCCTAGAGAGACTCGAATTATGTAGAATACCGCATTGTAGATTATTTCTCGTCCGCGCGTGAATTCGAAACCAGCAATTTACATTAAACCAGTTGCATTAAATTTAACGACCACTCACTTCAATTTGTGGCGACAATTTCGAGAGCGCAATATTTTCTCTCCAAACACAGTGAAGTAAGTCTTAATATTTATTATGTTATTATTAGTCACATGGAAAAAATGTTGGTCTTCACTAAAATCATGCTAACGAAAAATAACACAGTCAAGAACATGTTAAGTGTATCCAACTATACGCTTTCACGCAAAAATTCTACATAAAGCTGATAATTCCTTTCAAAAATCCCATAAGAATTTTTCATGACATCATGCTATTTAACAAGAATTACTAAGCAAAATAAGATAGCTCTTTTTTGAAAGTTTCTTTCTGTATAGGCAGTATAGGTATACCTTTTTGTACATACACTGAGAGAAAAGATATAGTATTGATAACAAAAAAAGAGAATTATTCACAAATGGTCGATTATTATTGGATTACTTTGTTAAAATTACAAAATACAATATTTTTTTGTAAGATGAACAAAATTTTTTTATTTAACAGTACAAATTTATTTGGTTACTCACGTTTTGTAAATACCAATGTAAAATTTGGTTGCCATTACAAAATAAGTATTCTTTTAGTAATTTCAACAAAATAATCCGCTCAATGGTAGAGCAAGGAGTGTTTCGCGGAACTATCAGAGATGTCTTCTCGTAAGAGAAATTGAAAGTCTACCTCTATAAAGCCGAGACGATTAGAGACTAATCTCGTGGACTTCTCGGTTCTCACCACACCATGATCAATCGTGGTAACTATTTTTTCAGAGCGATTCGTAATCTCAATTGCTCTAAACCTATATATATTTTTGCTAAGCTAAGGAAATTCAAAAATGCCAAACATAATCACTCTATAGAAAATGAGAGATACTTACATATTATTCATTTTGTTCCGGTAACAAAATTTTCTATTTCTAATTACAAAAGACCTATAAACATCATACAAAACAGTCTTGTACCATTAAATGATCAGTTTAGTTAATAAATTCAACAAATTAATATTATTGTGGTAACCAACGATTTGATTGATCATATATCAACAAATAGTTTTTGTGTCAGTAACAAAACTTTGGTTATTAGTACAAAACATTTCTCTCAGTGTAATAGCATTTTCTAACATTATAAGAATGTGTGAGAAAGAATGTAGAGAATTTTTTAAATCCTTTCTTTTTATCCTTTCCTTTTTTTTCTTATGACTAAATATTCTTAGGAACAGAAATATGGAGAGAATTAGAAGTGCAAATATAGTTCAAGGAAAAATGCAAAGATTATTTTGCATGACTTCTTGGTCCGTTCATTTATTATCATAAATTCCGAAGATTGCGGAAATGTGTTTTGTTTTAGTTATAAATACCTTGATACCGAAAATAACCTGCTACTATAACTGTTTTATTGACTGACACATAGCAGCTAATTAGGAGATTGCTACAGCTCCATAAATGAAAGTAAATAGAGAGCATTCCGACAGAGTAGCGCTCGTTCGTTGAAGTTAAACAAACAGCGAAAACCGTAAGAATCTTCCAAGGTTTTCTTGTCCCAACAGAGACAAACGTGTGGACGAAGAAATGGGAGGAACTCACATCCCGAAGGTGCGCCGTAAAAGTTAACTTCACGTTCAACGAAGACGTAATTCTGATTACACCCGAAGGCCCGCCGTAAAGCCACGAGTTATATTGCAGAAACGTAAAACAAGATATACGTGCGATCGGTGCGTTCGAGTGTACCTAACGTAAATATATCATTACGTAAAAAAAAAAACTATAGGAACACTTCTTGTGTATCCCGTTGATTTGCGATCACGAATTAAGCCAGAAAGGCTCAAAGAGTACTTATATACCGTGCTAACACGAATGTCGTGAGAATACCGGCAAGATTAGCTTCGTTTCTTTCAGCATTACGTCTGTGGAAAATTAATCTTAAAAATCGTGAAGCTCAATAAATTGCGAAACATGACAAAGAATTCACCAAGGCAAAGTAAATAAATGAAAGAAAGACGACGACGAAAAATTGGGACAAAATTTTTCGGCCTAAATAACAATCGATTTCTCACACAACTCTGATAGTGTAAAGTTCATCTTGTCTTGTTCTTCTATAATCTCCTATAATGTTAGGTTTTTCTTGTGAAGACACCAGAAGGAAACACGCAATGTAGAGATTTAAGTCTAACATGACGAAGCAAAGAGCAATCTACTCGTATGTTTTCAATTTTTATACACTAGGTAGAGATCTGCTTTTTATTCTTGCACTAGACTGTACTAGAATTCTCTTTCTCGTTTCCGTCAAATATTAAACATATACCCATCATCTTAATATCTTAAGTTACAAAAGTGTACACTAGTTTAACCACAGAAAACAGACCTTAAATCTGTTAGGAGTTGATCTGTTGTAGTTGATTCAGGCAAAGAAAAAAGTACGAAATTTTTATGAATTGCGATTATCGCTAGTTATAACGTTGATAAAAACGATCTGAAAATAATTTTGTTGGACTAAAAATTATTTTGTTACTAAAATAATTTTGGGAATCTCAATAATGAGCAATGCTGCAAAATGTTTTGACATTTTAGCAGTTTAAAGGTCCTACATACGTAATTATTTTGATAGTCCAACAAAATTATTTTCAGATCTGCAGCTAGTTAAATTTTTTAATGCATTAACAAAAAATCGATTTTTCTGACTAAAAATCCTCAAATAAAAGTAGATAGTAATAGTTTTTTCATGAGACAAATATGATAGAATTGCAAAGAAGGACCACCTAAAGTTCACGAAATCTTCTATATATTGTGCAATAAAGAGTCAAATATTACCGAAATATTTGTCTCGAGTATCTAGATTCTTGAATCTCTAAATCTTTCTATTGTATGACAAACAATTAATGGTGATATCTTTGACGTGGAGATGGACAAAAGCGTGTAAAAAGACTGATTGGAAATAGTTAATATTATATTACATTAAAAATACGTTGGAATGTGGAATAAAGAATCTGCGTTTTCCAAATTAAATTCAAGACTGTTCTAACAAGATTTCCCTGTACTTCCAAATAACGTACACTTATATCTCTTTTCTCAATCTACAAAGAATCTAATATCCGTGAATTCTCATGGAATTCCGGGCCGCGCAATTTTCATTAAGAGGCGAGAGTCCGAGATCACAGGAAGACGTCGTGACTGAATGATCCAAGTCGCTCGCGCGTATTGCAACACGCGAATGACCGAACGAGCTAACTCGCTTTCACGTTCGCGGTCATATAATCGCGGAATGTACGGGGCGATGCACAGAGAGAGAGAGAGAGAGAGAGAGAGAGAGGGGGCAGGAGGTTTAGAGAGAAAGAGAAAGGTTTTACAGTGAGAGTTGATTAAAAGCTTCGCGAAGCGTGTGCATGCGCCCCCCTGAGGGCGACTGACATTTGCCCGGTTTCCTTTGCAGTCGGACAATCCCTCGCACACAGCACAGCACAGCACAGGTCGGCATGGCCCGATTGTCGACGCGAACAACCGCGCAACCCTGGTCGAGACCCGAGAGCGGAGAGAACAGGAAAACCGCGAATAGAGAAAGGAAAGAAAAAAGAAACCGTGCAAAGTCAGCCCGGTTGATTCCCAGTCTCTGAGAGCAAAATGTTCGCGCAATTCCATTCGCTCCCTTTTTTCCCCTCTTTCGATTAATGCACTCTGGCCCGAAGGATTGAAGGATCGCTTTGTGAACGACAATTGATCCCCGCGGCTTAACACGATCACCTAAATCAAGGTCACGCAAGCGAAAGAATCGATCGGATTGAAGGAACACACTGAGAAAAATGTCTAGTTGAAAATGGTCGGACCAGAAAATTCGAATCGTATTAATCGAAATTCTCAGGTTATATCAACTAGAATTATAATAGATTCGACTTGAAAATTGTGATTTATCCATTTTCAACCAAAATTCCAATTAACGTAACCGACCTCTTTTTCCAGTGCAGTACTGTTTTGCAGGAAACGGGGAAAAAACTATGAAAGCGATAAGAAGAGTGCAAAATAGACGTCTCAAAAACACTTGAAAAAGATTAAGAATATAATAAATAAATAAATATATATACATACTCTCTAAATCTAAATCAGTATATAGATAGTCACTAATTACCCATACTTAGCACTGATAATCAGTGAAGTTCAACTAAAAAAGGAAAAATGTTTGAGCATTACATAACTAAAATATTGACATTTGCACGTTAATTTCAATCTTCCAATATCATATTTATTCTCTCTAAATCTGAACCAGTGGATAATCACTGATATCAGTACCAAGTATACCACTGGTAATCAGTGAGTGAAATGTGAAATTCCTAACCTAGCTAACTTTATTATGTGATCTAATTAATCTTATTTTAGTGCAGAAATTCACTGAATATAGTATTAGAAAATTGAAATTAACATATAAATATCAATTTTAGGATATATAATGCTCAAACCTTCTTTTTTTTTAATTGAACTTCACTGATTATCCAGTGCCAAATACGTCACTAGGTGATTAGTGAATAGTGACATACTTGAAACTGATATCAGTGATTATCCACTAATTCAGATTTAGAGAGTTGAATTTAAGCAATAAAACAAGGTTAGTTAGATCTCATAATAAAGATTAGCTAGGTTAAGGATCTCAAATTTAATTCATTAATTACCAGTGGCATACTTGGCACTAATATCAGTGATTATTCACTGATTCAGATTTAGAGATACATATAAATATGTGGCTTTTCCCACATTGACAAATCGAAAGGCGATTCACTATTATACAGAAAAAAAAAGATATTATATTAACATCAGCTAACAGCAGTTTAATTGTAAAATAATCTCGTTTATTCGATAACAGTACGTAAATGTAGATGACTTGGGGCAAATAATTTTTATTAAATTCAATCATGGATGGATACCACGATTAAATTTAACAAAAATACATGCTGTCCCAAGTCACCTACATTTACGATATTAATGAAACAAATAACATTTTATTAAAACAAGGTATATTCGTTTCATTAAGGGGCAGGAATACACCAATAACAGCGAGCGCTCAACTGTTCACTGTTAAATTTTATAGGGTCAAATTAACTTAATGTGAGTCGCCATTGCTCCTACTCAATAATATCGTTATTTTTTATTTAAAAAATGGTTATATTTGACACTAGGCAGTATCAATTTAACATTATATAGTGTCAAATTTAATTATCATTTTAGTAAAAAATAACGATATATTTTGTAGGAGCAGTGGGGACATTAGGTTAAATTTGACACTATAGGATATAGCGGATTTAACAGTGTTGATCCACTGAATGCAGCCATTGGCTACGTTTATACCGTGCACTTAGCTCTATACGATAGATGGCTTTGTTGAACAGGATAAACAAAGCCGCGGCCTAAATGCACGGTGTAAACGCAGCCATTGATGCTGAGAGATAAATGACCGCGTTTGTCGCTAAATATGTGGTAAGAATAAACTTTAAACCATTGAGAACGATTGCATATTAGCTTTACTCTACGTTTCGTCTTCCTGTCGGCTATTATGATGTTGGCAGGACTAATTAACGAAGTCTCATTATCTGACAAGCGACAACGACGGGAAGGAGATCCGTTTTTCAGCGGACATAACTAACGACATGAGTTACCTATTCGTGCGTACGTCGCCGCCAGTGTGTCGCGTAGCTTTACAGCCTTATTTCCTGCTCGTAAAAGTAAATGTACGTCGAGTTTAACGACTTGCTTATTCGACGTTACAGGATTTTGGAGAGTATCGTTCGGGAAAGCCGCGAATAGTTATCGCGACAAGACGTGTCATTAATCGGAGTAAAGACACGCCCCGAGAAACGGCAGTCGAGTGTTTCCTGTAATATTTTTAAGATAAAAAAAAGTAAATATATGTCGTGAGAAAAAAAGAGAAAAGTATGTTTTCTAATTTTCAGAAATTAAATTTTCGCAGGCATGTCTTCGAGTCTCGTCAAGAAGAAATCGTCGACAGAAATAGCACGGATTTTATCATCCCACAGCTGATATCTCGTCCACAATATTTGCATTTCACACACGATTTATGTTTATTCGCTCTATATGTTACATAGATAATCATTTCTGCATATATTTTCTCTTCACGGGTCAATCGATGAAGCAACTGTCGTTTAACTGGCCTTCTTATCATATGTCGTTTGATATTGAGACGTCGAGAGGGTATCTCTCGTGTGAACAATAGAAGGTTTTTCCGAGGAAGAGAAACGTGCGGAGTTTTACATCTTGATTAAAAGCACAAAAAAATTCATTCTATTTAATTATTCCACAAATTCCGCCATCATTACACGTGGAGAGCTCGAAATAGAGATAGGAAAATTTATATGATTAAGGGAGGG
>NW_017300316.1:221456-247063 GCF_001594075.2 Trachymyrmex cornetzi
TTTTATTATTATAATTTTATTTCAATACACTGGCACTAACCAGAGCGCCTAAAAAAATTCATAAAAACATGCCTTCTTTTGACCGCGAATTAACTATACCCCTCCCTTAAATAGAACATTATTTTCAAATTTATATGATGATTAAATAGAACATCATTTTTTAATTTATATAATGATTAAATAGAAATCATTACACGTGGAGAGCTCGAGATAGAGACAGAAAAATTTATATGATGATTAAATAGAAATACATATCTCCAGATGCGAAATTACCAAAGTAGTTGGTGAGAATATAAATTATGATACATATTAATAAGATTGATGAGAATAAGAAGTGCAATTTTCATCAGTAAGAATTGATGAGAAGTACAAAAAGAAAAGAATACTAAGATAAAAAATGTAGTAGGTAGTACATTCTTACATTTCGCAATATTTGAACGAAATAGTACCCTGGCACGATTTTCTTTTTCAATCTTTAACGATTTCGGCCGGCGACTCGGCGAATCGAAAAAAAATTTTAAACGGAAACAGTCTCGAAACGATCTCCTCGCAAGCAGACATTTTTTCTGTTTGCTCGTGTCTAAACCGACCCCGGGAAGTGCTCGCGCGAGTAACGAGACTCTCGGGTCGCTATCAAATTGGTGGGGCAATTTTCCAGGGAAAGTACCCGGTCCGTGATAAAACTCTCTGTTTACCGACGCCGCCGACTTGAGCTCTCCCGTGTAATCCCGAGCACGTTTTTTTCCGATACCGTCTATACGTGCATCGTGTGTAAAGCAAGTTCCGTCGGGCGTCATTTCGACGGTAGGAAGGTAGATTCAACGGTGTGGCGCGCAAAAGGGACCTGCGAGAGGGGCTGTGTGCAAAAGGGATGAAGGTCAATAAACTTTCAACCACGTTTTCTCGCCCTATCCCGCGTCGTTTTGCGCGTCGTAAAGCACGTGTTTCGTAAACTCGTCGTAAAAGCAAGGCTTGACTGTTCGGACATAATTAATGTCGAGAAACGTACGACACACCGATTGGGATAAAACCTCGGATAAATCCGTATAGTTTACAGTTACAAAAAATTCGATGTACACGGGTCAATCTTACTTTCGATTTCGTACAAAATTTCTAACTGCAGACTGAAGAAAATAATAATTTTTCCTTGCCTTGAATCAACGACTGTTGTGTCTTGATTCCAACTGATCGAGAACTGAAGTTATAAATCTAGATATCGGAAACTTCGAATGTTCCCAGCTTTATTCACCTGTTTCCTATATATAGCATTAACACAACACTAACTTCGAATTTTATGTTTCCCCGGTGAGATTCTTTCGCGAATTCTTCAAGTCTCGGTGGACTATATGGCACAGACGACTCCATCGCGTTGAGTATTTACACGCGCCTAAGGTATCATCTCTCTTCGTTTATATACGCACGGCAGCCGGCATAATTTTAACTTTTACGACGTATCCCTCGTATTTCCCCTGCAAGCCCCACCGCGTGTATAACATAGAAAATATTTCTTTGAGATTCGCATTTTCATCATATCACCATATAAATCTCTTCTGGATATACTTGATAATTTTTTCCTCTGTATTGCTGTCATTTTGTATTCGTTACAGCGATAAATATCACAAAAATATATCGCAACAATCAAATATCGCGATCTTATAATTATGAAATCCTAATTTATTAAAAATGAATTGTTTAAAACTCATACTCACTGCGGCCATTTTGGATCGTGACGTGAGAAGCTTAAAAAAGTACATAAACAAAATTTTTGCAAACTGCATATTAAAATGTAATTATTTGGTAATAAAACAATATTTACAATTTCGATAAATTTGTAAGATATATCAAATATCCCTTGTATTCTAGTAGTCGATAAATAACCATATATTTAGAATCGAATTGTATCTAATCAAATAACGAAACAGCCTATAGGTATAACAGCCGTCAAATTGAAATAAATAGAATTTTATTCTATTCTAAAATAAATAAAGCGTTTTTTATTTTACAAGTGTTTTCTATCAATATGTAAATATTATTTTATTTAAAAAATATTTGTATTTTAATATATTTTTTGCAAGAATTTTCATTATAAGTTTTCTTGCCTCTGACGTCATCAATTTAAATATTCATCACATAATATTATCTGAGTAATTCGCAAGTCGTACATCACAAAATTATGCAAATAAAAGAAGAAAAAATATTACAATCTATTAAATTCCGCTCGACACATTTTTGTTAAAGAAAGGGCTTGAATATTTGTATTACATTCTACGAGAGGTGCATTCGAAATCGTTCTCACTAAATAAGACAGTCGGCTGTCAGGCTAGGAAGGCTAATTTGCTGGATCACGAGCCGGCTAATCCCCGACCCGGATCGGGCATCGCTTTCGTATTATATGAATATACCTATCCTGTGTAAGAGAACCCGGCATTCATCCTATGCCTGCCTTTCTACCGGAGGCTTAGGGGCTTAGAACCGTATAGTATGCCCAATTTCCACTAGAAGCACTCATGCGATCTCTATTGGGGAAACTCGTACGATATCATGCATGCAAACTCGCTTTGGCTTGACTTAATTGAGCTGTTTGCTTTGAATAGGCTATACGTATCACGTCGTAAAAATCTAAAAATTCTATCACAATACAGCATAGTTCTATCTGTTCTATCATTCTGCAGATATTTGCATCTTATTAAGAATACTATTAGCAAAAGATCCCGCTTATTAAAAAGTACTGTACCACATAATTACTTTTATTTCAAATTTTAAAGTTGTTCGAGAAAGAATAAATAAAAAACAGCTAAACTATAAAAAATTTAATTAAATACAGATCTGAAAATAATTTTGTTAAACTATGAAAATAATCATATATAACGATCAAGTTGATTGTTGGAATGTTGAAATTTTTTGCAGCACTGCTCATCCTGCTTGAATTTTCTACATAATTATTTGATGGACCAATAAAATTATTTTCAGATCTATATTCTTCCTGAATCTCGTTCAGCAAAATTGTTCTTCCCCCGTGTAAAATATTAAATCTTCTAAAAATAAAAACACCTTTTTTCCCTTTCGACAATTTATCTTTTCGCTTTTGTCCAAACAAATAGCAGTCGGCCCGACAATTAACACGCAATTCCCGCGAGTTTGGTGCGTAACGACGAAGTCGGCGAAATCTCATTTTCAGGCACTCTCGTCGCGACAATAAGCCCTCATCTCGCGTCGGCTTTTAGCAAGTTTCCGTGGCGGAGAAACAGGACGAAACGCAGTGCACAGAAAAGGACGTTATCCTTACACACACATATACATATAATACATTTACAGCAAACTTGCGTAGCAAATCGCGCAGTGATATGCGTTATGAAGAGAGACGAGAGACCTCGATATAAGGCCGACGACGAAGTCGTCGGTGAGCACAGATGCCACCGTTAGAAAGACCGCGATAGCACCGTAATGTTAACGTCGAGAAAGGGTGAGACCCCACCCCCTCCTACCCTTCTTTCGGTGACGGACAATTCCCTCCCTCCCTCCCATTACTATAATGGAATAAGAAAGGAAAAAAGATTAAAAAATTTTAAGAGACCGCTAGTGCCATTAGGAATAGAGAGGGATAGTACAATGTAGATGTATGAGATGTAAAGTCTGGCTGTTTGGATAATTAATAAATAGACATCATATTTTAGATTGTATCACACATTGTAGCTATTGAAGCTAAGTAAGATCGATCAATCTCTCTCTCTCTCTCTCTCTCTCTCTCTCTCTCTCTCTCTCTCCCCCTCTCTCTCCTCTCCCCCTCTCCCCTCCCTCCCCCCCCCCTCTCTCTCTCTCTCTCTGATGATGATGGGTAGTGTCAAGTAAGGAAAGGCGAACACTCCTGTGACGAGATACATGCCTCGAAACCCTCGTCGCGAAGTGGCGCAAATATATAGTGTAACTTGAAGAGCGCTTCAACACACGGACAAAGTGAGATCACGACGTATGGTCGTAAGGGGATGGAGAGGGAGGCCGCGTTCTCTCGTGACAAACTCGAAAGATTTAGAGTGCTGTGAAATGTGAAATGTCCGTTTACTATCCCCGGCCTTCTCGCGTTCGTCGTCTATTTAAGGAGACAATTGTGCTCCCGTTAAATTGAGAGATGGGTTGCGAGGACTCTCCGCGATGTTTCTTGAAATTTCCTCAGAGTTCAAACTTTTGGAAAATTATTATGTGCTGAAAAAATATTTCTTCACGGCAAAAAGAATTATTTCTTTGTCACACGTCTATTTGTTTCTTGTTATTATTTCAATAATTCAATTTCGATAGATCAGTTGTTTCTTACAAGGATTTATTAATTCAAAATATTTCTTTTGTCATGGCAAAAAAATATTAAATACGACAAAATTTTATTGCAATAATAATTTTTAAATAATAGTACCTAAACAAAGTATCTTTAAGATCATAATGCGAATACGCAACAAATAAATATAAGAAATAAAAATTCTAAAAGTCCTAAAAGGGAGTTGGATTTTCAGTACTTAAATAATTCGGTGTGAATTTATATAGGTATTCAGATCCAATCCTGCAAACTGCGCGCCGAATTTAATTTTGTCTTGAAACATAATTCTCACAAAACTAGAATTAATATCACAAATTAAATTGATAAGCAATTTAATAATATTGCTCATATCTTAGAAAAATCTTAATTTGATGTTAATAAGCATCTTAAAACCCATAAATAACTTTGTTGCGAAAAATAACTTTTAATAATTCTACATGTGTAGAAAAATACGCTTTCTGCAATGTAAGGTACGAAATCTTGTACATAAAAATTAAAATTTTTCTATACCGTTGCAGTTACAAACGGATTTAAATATTTAATCGCAAAGGGTAGATAAGAGAAGATAAAAGTACTCAGCCATATTGAAGTAAATATGAAGCCGGAAGGGAAGTGGGGCTACATTGTGAGTGCAACAGCTTGCCGGCAGCCTTCTTCAGCTTCCGGTTTCTATAATTTATCTCTACTCTCTGCAGACATTTACCTATGTATTTTAACCGAGAATTTCAAAGTGTCTTTTTGTCAAGGTGATAGAAAATTCATTATCTATCGCATTATATTTAATTAATATTGCAAACATGAAACTTAATATAAGCGCGTGTAAATATTGGTTTCGGCACACAATGTAGTATTAAATATAATGAACTAATTAACTTATCGAGTTTCCTCATTAATTACCAATAAATAAATGCACAGTGGTAAAATTTGAAGAATAATTTTTCACATTTCTCATCATTCTTGATAAACGCCAAATACTTATCTGCATTTTGTGTCGATTTATTTTACGCATTTAATCGGCAAATTTTGAAATACGCAACATATTTTGTGTAATTCTCTGTGCGAAGGTTTATTAAGTAGTCAATAAACCGAAAACAAAACTCGCCATTTACCGCTAATTATCGAGAATCATTGCTCTTGGTTAAATGAAATATGAATAATTCTCGACATTACTGACAAAACCGATGCATTTGAAATATAATGAACCAATCGCTCTGGGATTTTTACACGCTGTCGGCATAGAGAAGATATCACCGTACGACGAAAAAATTGAATTTGCGACCGCGAAGTAATTGTTTCACCATATTCCGCGTGAAAAAAAGCCCGGTCGCGAGAGATCAAAATTGGAATGTGCTCAAATTGGAATGTGCTCGCATTGACAAAGCGGTAACTTGTCGACGAAAAATTCAATTAGTCGTTGACGTTTATCAATCGCCATACTATTACCATTTAAACTCTCAAATTTCACGAATTTTTGTCTCCCATGGAACACATTTTGCCCAAAATGTCAGAGATAGAATCGATTTCGTCACAGTTTCAGAGTAAAATGACTTCTGTCAGAGCACCGACAACGATATCTCTCGTGTATTGTCGTCAAACCTTTTCTCGTCGCGCCGTAAAACGCAAAAACTAGAACGAACACGGCATGTAACGTTTGTTATATCGGAGCTGCATCATGGAGGGCGCCTCAAAGAAAAATCGATAAATCGTCACCTTCGCGTGGTTGGGTACAATAAAAATAAAATCAAGATAAATCACTCAGAAGAGTCTCCCCTTCTCCTTTTGTCTTTCTCTCTATTTCTCTCTCTTTCTTTCTCTCTCTCTCTCTCGTTGCCAAAGCTGAGGGCGCCTCGTAGACGAGGCCGAAGGAGTGTCTCCACCTCGTTTCTTACCCCGTTTTTTTCTCTCTCCTTTTCACGATACGTAGCACACAGCGAGAGTAAAAATAGTATTTCCCATCAATCACAGGGTCGACAAACCCTACCCGGACCAACCATATTTATGTACGTCCGGATAAATAGATAAATAAAGACGAGTAGGCTCATTTAATTCTCCCTAAATTTTATTTATGTATGACCAGCAAACCGCCGCGCAACTACGATAAACAATGCGCGCGTGTTTGTAATTCTACTCGACTGCTGTTGTAGGATTGCAACGATGCATTTATCTCGGAGATAAAATGTCAAACAGACTATTTTGGAACGTGCCAGTATTTGTCACGCAGAAAAAATGTTACGGTTGCTACAACTGGAAATAATGATAATTTTCGACCATCAATATATATGGTTGTGATAACCGTAAGATGGATATCTTTACAGCCATAACCGTTAAGATATGCCAATCTTATGATTATCACAATCGTACTATAGTTCTTATATCCAAAAAATGTATTGATGGGCGACTTTTGGTCCTGGTAAACGTAGCCATTTTTTCCGTGCAGGTATTTGTTTCGATGTAAAAATTATTCTCCAAAAAGCTCTGTGTGAGCTACATTCATCTCGTAAAACGACTAAAAGATAGTTTTATAATTTAGTAAGAGAGGGTGGGGGGGTTTAGAATTTATTATTTACAAAAATATAGATTCGCATATTTGTTAAAAACTAATTAAATTTTAACTAATTAAATTTAAATAATTCCTTGTAATGGAAAATTATTCAACAAAACTGAACAGAAACGTAGCTTGATTATATTAAATTATTATTTAGTTATTAAAAATTGCTTTTTTAATAACTAAAGAATCAGAATGAAATAAGAGATTATATATATGAATATATTATTAAAAATCTAATTAATAAATATTGTGAGATTATCTAGAATATTAGTAATGTATTAATATTTTAAATTTTAAATTTAAAACATATAATATATTATTGACTTGCAGTAAAAAATATATTTAATGAACACTAGGGGGATTTTCATAATTTAATAATTCGCGAAATTTACTTTATCAGAGATTAATTTGATCGAACAATCTTGCGCATCAGAAAGATCTGACTCTGTCACAAACTTGCATTTTCCAAGTATCAAATGAAATTACAAGCCTGGCTGTACATGACGTCGCGAACATGACACGATTATTTTGTGCAACTTGTCGTCAGACCATCGCTAATCTAGAGATGAATCTTATTAAAGGATCCTATCTCGCACTGTAATCAGGTTTGCATGTATATATCGTAGGCAAAGTTTCTTCAGAAAATGCCGAATATAAATCAACAACTATAACTAATCACGAGACTACTGTATCGATGTACAAAAAGCGTCTCAATCTTCATATAAGAATTATATTGAACGACATCTCATTACTGAGAGCAGCATCATATCTCGATCGGTATTTGTAAATTGCATGCCAGAAAATAATCACGATAATATTGTAACAAAATTCTAAAAAATTAAAGCTATTACAAGATAAGATACTCGCTGCAATACACGATGAACATAAATATCCGATTTTTTTCTGGCAATGTAATTTCCGTTAGTTATGTCGAAGAGAAAAAGCTCTTACTAATTTTCAAGTAAACTTTTTAGCAATTAATAAAAACTCCGACACAAAATATCCTGAAATTTTTCTTTTTTTGCAAAGTACTTCGATATCATAGTGACATTCTATTCTAATGTTTGTAAAAAGAATTATTATCTTTCATCTGGCTCATACTTTCTCTCTAAATTCTTCAGAATTGAATCTCACTTTAAACAATAAAAATTGAGCCAATCTTGAAAAAGGATAACTCAATTTTCAATCTTTAAGATTCATTCTTTAGAATGAGATTCATTCTAAAAGTTTTACAGAGTATAATGGCTATTCTACAATGTGCTTTTTGTTTCCTGTTTCTTGCTATTTGTCTCTTGCCTTCTTGATCAAAAAAGCGAGAGACAAACAGAGACAAACAGCAAGAAACAGGAAACAAAAAGCACATTGTAGCCATAAGTATCTTTATTCTATTATATATTATAATTATCTTTATTTGCAAACAATTTGGATTGATCATACAAAGTTTCCCAGATTTATAACGATCGCGTTTCCACATATAATCTAATTAATTCGTGTTCTGAGAGACGCATTCTTGACTTTGCATTCACAACGTTATCACGAGCATCACGACGCGACTACATAATGTAACTCCGTCAAGCAACTGCGGTAATTAATCCAGCGGCAGGAGTTACATGCAGGACACCGAAAGGGACCGGCTAGCAAACGCGGGTGCAAGACGACGTAGGTACTCGGTGTTATGCATCGCGTCCGCGAAATCTCTCAACGTTATATGCGCTGTTACCATTCGAGACACGGGTGTATCACGTATACGTACGTGTACAAAGCGGACAGTCATATATAGGACTGCTACACGGAGCGAAACTCATCGCATCGGATGAAGCAAGGTGAGCTGGTTTCCAGTGCCGGCTGGGAAGAGCCCCTCCTCGCTGGTGCTGGTTATTTAAAAGTTATAACTTATAACAGCGACCATTAAGCCCGCCGCTGCTCCCACCGGCTGCATTCTGCCACGGCCTGGATATCTCTCCATGAAAAGGCTGCATTCTGCATTCCTTACCGGCGCGCGCGCGCGCGCACAACGACACGATCGAAAGCCTTCTCAAGAAAATGTATCCGATTGCCCATAACTTCCTGTCCGTGGCAGTCGCTCGAGCTTAAATCTCTTTTCCATTCCGAGACCGATCCTTCACCCTTCGCCTTGGTCCCCTTTCGCAATCGCGCAAAGGAAAGACGCGATTTTTTAAAGAAAGCGACTGCAGCGAACGATCGTATAGTTTTGCTTCTACAAAGGTTTCTTTTCCAATTGTTTCTTTTTTTCTTTCGGAATTCACAATATCGTTTACCAGAATAAGAGCAGATAACCGAGAACGTTTTGACTTTTTAGTTACTTATTTAGCGAATTCGGTCATTTGCATTATTATTAAATTCATAATGTCAAATTATATCCAATTTGAGTAATTTTTGATCATTTTTTTAGATCGGCACTGCTCTTATCCAGTACATCAGTAATAATTTGATTAAAACAATTTAGATTGAAAAAAAGGATTCAATTTCACTCAAATTTAGTTTATTATTTATTAAATGCTTACTGATATGTTTAAACTAACAAGTAGATTTATTTATGTTTTAAAAACACACGAAAGTTGAAAATAACAAAATGTTGTTTAACTCAAGCGATTGTAATTGTTCCTTTGATATCTAACAGTAGATTAATGCACTAAAACTGCTATAAAGTTAACTAAGTTAAATGTAAAAGCATATAAATATTTTGAACGCTCAATAATGATATTGTCGAAGTTCATTCACTGCATTTAGATACTTTATATACAGCTTTAATGTGCATTTAATGTAGTGCGAGTGACCGAATTCATTGTTACATTGAAGCATTTAAATGCAAGTCAAGTTAACTGTAATTCAATACAAAAACCTCTTCAAAATGAATGAAAATTTGAGGACTATTGGCACAGGTATTGTACATTTCAATGCGTACTGTTTTGGATCTTTACGTTCTCAAAGGTCTCGAAAATCTTATTATATAGGTATAATCTAATATAAACAGAGGCTGCACTAATGCATGTAATGATGTAAACTTACTTCGAATACCTGAGTCGTCCATTAAATTTTCTACGCATGCAGCAATTTATTATTCTTTCACTCGACGACATGTAAAAGAGTATCACAGCGTGAACACTAGGGGTCCTTCAAGCTTTCGCCAAATTTTGATCATTTGTTTCCAACAACACGCTGAGCAGTATCCATTATGTCACTCGCAAGAGAGTAGACTTCACTGCATACCGCCGCAAATACTGCACAGTATTATATGAAAGAATACATGTCTATCTTTTAACACGAATTATTACGAGCATCAAGTTTATCTTGGTTCCGCGTAAATAGACCTATTATATCAATTAAAAAAACGTACTTAATGGCTCGATGGGAGCGAGCTGTTTAAAATCAATTCACGTTCGAGCGATTAATCGATGTACACCGCTTTCTAAGTCCGCAATCTCTAAGCATAATATTTATCTACTCTGGTACCGATAACGCTATTCATAAATCAATTCCCAGAATACCGGCTCGTTAGCTATATTAGTGTATCACGGTTTTCTTTTGAACGCGATAGCATGTCTTTGCAAGATCAGATAACCGGTTTATCCTGGATTCGTGTGTGCTAAACTTTATTCGTCTACACCACAGTACATTATCTCTCTCATATATTATAATAATTAAACACTTTAGTAATTTAATAATTTTTATTTTCCGTAATTTACGTAATTAATCTGCTTTACAAGTAATTTGTTAACTTGAAAGGAATTTAAAAGTACGAAAAAGATATTTTTTTATCTATTATAAATAAATAAATATTCATTGTCTAGTGGAGATATTAATAACCGAATAACGTTAATTAACAGTACATGGTATAATTTTAGAATACCTTTATCAATGCCATTTCCATAATCACAGCAATGTGCTCTACAATATTCTAACGATATGTGGGTCATTCAAGAGGTAAACCGCTGAGAGCATTGCGGTGTACAAATCTGGGTATTACTGGACATTATTTAAGAGAATTGTGTATTATAATAAGCAAGTATGAGGTTATGCATTATTAGGACATTATAATGGCATTATTAGGGTATTAGGGTATTAGTGGGCATAAAAATTGGATATTACTTGGGCATTAGCGAGCATTATTAGTAGACTTTGGTGTACAGTTTTGGTTAGCGGTTTAAAGATAACCCCTCGTGGTCATCTTTATAGTATTGTAATTCGTAAGAATAAAGAGAGTTTATTTTGTACTTCGTGCATTACAAAAGAAATAAGTGGTATATCAAGAATGGACTCAGCTGGAGAGATAATAAAGAAACAAAGCATATCTAGGAAGAACGGATCTACGAGTTACAACAATATTCGCTGACAGAAGCGCAACAAGAAATGCCGACGCGATTTCATGAAATTCAACAGCGCCGTCGGTCGATAAATATTTTAATCCGAGAGTACCTGTTCACCCTCTCGAAAGCGCAAAGAAACCCGAGGGATGATTAAAGTAAAGGAAATTCGAACGTAGCGACCTTAACGCCCTGAAACAGACGGAGACCATTGCAGGAAATATAACGAGTAAGCCTGTTTCATTATACCACCGTCCGACAGGAAAAAAACTGGCAAAGGAAGAGGAAGAGAAGGAAGAGAAGATAGATCTGAGGGTGGCCGAGGGTAAAAGTATCACGGACCAACTTGTGATCGGGGATATACCTGATCGAGACTAACGGCAAAAAAAAGAAGAAAAACGCCACAATGGCCAGGGATGATATTATTTGTTGAGTCATCTTGCACGTGTCTCTCTCGAAAGGAAAAGCGATACTTATCTAACGTTAAAAAAGAAGAAAAGCGAATATATCGGTATCCATACGCTTATTTTACATACCGTAACTAGGGTTTCTCTTCATTTTCACTTTTCCACATTCTCGCACGTTTAGTCCATTGTTTAGTTCATTTTCTTTCAACTGACAGAACAAGAAAGACGAGAGCGATGAGAAAAATCGGAAGAGCCCAGTAGCTATGTGTTTATCCGGAAATGACTGAATGAATATACTTAAGCGTTCGTTCAGGTTCACTCTTTTAAAAGATACCGTAGACAACGGAATAAATTGGACGATGCATTGATACGAGCGGAACAATCGAGCAATGACAGTATTTTTCTTTTGAGAAACTTTCGAATGCATAGCTTTGTCGGAAAAGAATTTTGAATACAAGAGAAACCGTAAAGAAAACAGATAAAGCCTGGAGAAATTTCCTTACAAGGAACTATGTGCAAAGCATCTAATTTTTTCTAATATTATTAAATAGTTAACAAATGCGAATTTATGGAAATTTTATTGAATTAATATATCATTCTTAAATAAATAAAATAAAATAAATTTTGTATATACAATATCTTCGTAAAAAATGAACGAAATGTAAATTTTTAAAAAGAGTTTTAAAGCTTGAAATCTCTACTTTTGAAAGGTTACTATATTTTTTAAGTTTCTGTGAGTTTGGTAATTTTTACGAGCTGAAAAAGATGAAAAATTTTCTTTTCACTTTGGGGGTCTCTCACGTGCCCAAAAAAAATTTACGAAAATTTTCGACTACCTACAGTGAAAGCTTGAAGCTTTCCTGACAAAAAATATTCCTTTAAAAAATATTCCTATGATTTTTTGTTCCCGAGTTATTCGCGAGTTAAGGAAAGGAGCATTCTGGCTTTGATTGCTCCGATAAAAATCATATCGCAATTTAAAAAGCAGATTCTTAAAGCTAGAAACTTTGACTTTAGCGAATGATATACTTGTAACGAAAATTTCGCAACAAATGAAAAATTTAGCAAAAAAATTTTTTTAAATACGAAGAAACTTTTTCCCCGACCCAATATATCTTATTTCTGTGAAAAATATAAATATATCTCATTATTGGGAGTATTGCGAAAGGAAAATGGTACCGGAAAACCAGGGTCGCTGGTGATGTCGGAATTATAAACGAACAATCACGAGGAGTTAGAAGGTGTTGGAAAGAATAGAGACTGAGAGTGATATAAATGAGATGTACCTTCTGAGTTTTATTCGAGAACAACTGAATTTAGTCGTTAAGCGATAGATATACACAAGTACCGAGAGGTAGAACCTTCGCTTCGCGAGAAAAGAAAGAAAGGTTGAGAATGTATACATATATGTGACACGAAATAAACAGCTGATAGATAAATACTGTCACGAATTCTGACCGCGTCGATACCGAGCGTGTTTTGAACATAATAGCTGTCGACCGAAATAAGCTTTGAAATTAGCTCGACAATGAGCACAAGAATTTAATATTATTTATATGCTTCTGAAAATGCTATGATGATTTACAAGAATTAGCGCACTGAGTTTTTATTGAATTTAATCCAAACACTCATTAATTGCAAAAAAATAAAATAGATAGCTTATTTGCTATAGGAATACAATTTTATTTCGCCCGTATTTAAATAAATATTTATTTCAGTGAAATAAATATATTTCTCACAAATAAATGTTTAGGCATCTTTTTCTTAGTGCAGCCATTGGATGATTAATTATTGTTTCGACATTATCATGCGGAAAGCGTTACGAAATATAATTAATCAGACCTTCGTTTCTTTCATACAATGTATTCGGCGTTAGATTTTCTCAACGATTCATGTTAATTATTGTTGCGCAATTACATGCCTATTTCTGCAAAAAGGGAACTTAATTTTTATTAGATTCGCCGCAAAAGAAAAATTAATTTCTCCCGGAAGCGAGACTTTGGGAAAAAACTGTCGAGTCGTAAAAGCTTCCGACACTCTCGCTCGCTTCTGTGGACCACCGGACGCGCGACGTATTAACTGCATGTCAAACACGGTTTTTACGATCGCGTTAATGCGTCGCTTTGCATTTAGCATGGGGGTACGAATATCATCGGACCAGGGTTTCGAGAATGAAGGTTAAACAGAGATAATGATTGGTTCGTATTAGTTTTAATGATTGTCGTGCTGTAACATGTGTCTGGTCGCATCGACATGTTTGGAAATCGTCAACCGAAAGTCTCGCAGAAAAATTTTGTCCGATTACAACTTTTTTATCCGATTACAGCATAAAAAAATGTATAGGATGATCAATGGAATTATAAATAGTTGATCAGAGCTAAAGATAATCAATGTAAAAATGAATAAATATAAATAAGTACACACAAACGTGCAATAAAAAAATATTTATAAAAAATTATATATAGAATTTTTTAAATATAGATTTATGATATTAGCTTTACTAAATTAAAAATAAACTATATTTCTTTTTTAATAGAGGCTTTGTATCATTAATATAATCCGATCAAAAGCGAGACGATAAGAATAGTGTGTGTTTACTAAAAAAATATTTATGCTAAAGTACATTCGAGTATGATATTTCTACAAAGAAGTTGCTTGAAGTTATTTTTTACGGAATTTTTACCAATAATTTATCTTTAACGGAATGAACTACGAGCGTGTCAATAAAAAAGGAGTAAAGCACGATGTTAACAGAATACTAATTGTCAAGCACAAGCTTGCCACTATCTAAAGTATTAATTATCAACCACCCGTAGGTAGTTCGCGAATAATAAGCCATAGAATGAGAGATAGGGGGAGAAAAAGGAGAGAAAAGCAAGCGCGTTAATTATCCTGCATCGCATAGCTACGCTTTAATATACCGAACCTTGCAAGTATTCGCGCAAACAGTGCCGTAACTGTAATTTTTATAATAGCCCAGTATATGCACGATATCTTTTACATGCACAAAACAATAGATATATTTATGTATACAGAACATTTTCTATATATGCATAAATATAACTATTATATGTTTATAAACGGAACGGAGTTTCTGAATCTACTTAGAACTTAAATCTATTGAATTTAAATTTATTATACAGTTCCAGTATTTTTTTATTAATTATCTGAATTTCAACGAAGTCTAAAATTTTCCGTGCATTATCGATAATGCTATTTTTTTTTAATATTTGTATATAGAACGTTTTTTGTATGTGTAATAAATGTAACTGTTACGTTTATAAAGACAATGATTTTCTGTTTCAATTTAAAGCGATCTATTAAATTTAAATTTATATTAATCCAAGTTTTTTTTATTAATGATCTAAATTTTGATAAAATCTATAATTTTTCCTGTAAATTGTGCATTATCGATTATGTTAATCACGCGATATTACTGAACCTTATATTTTACATTAAACTGATTATTTTATCGTCAGACAATAAGACTATATACGTTCCTGAGGTATCAATGTGACACAAGGACGCGTGTACCCGCACGTGTGGTACAGTTGTCGCGATAAAACATAAAACAGGACGCCTTGGCGCTTTTTTCCTTCCCCAGATTGTCTCCGCGTCTCGCCCTCTCGGCTGCTTTTTCGCCCTCGCGAATCCAACAAAACCCAACGCAGCTTTTGCTTTCATCTCACCGATAAACGCGCCCGTATCTGTGTAACGCAGTCAGAATGATAACGAAGATAAATCACTCGGAACGGTGGTTCCTTCTCACAGTAGCGAATTTGAGAAGGTGCGGCGAGCATACGATAAATTAATCGCATTTACAAAGTTAGCATATTAATAATGTAAATCAAATATATTTGGGCGTCATAAACGTTCGCTACGTGGACGTACTTCTTATAATCAACGCATTAATGTTTGGATGCTAAATGTACCGTGAGATTACTTCATTGAGAAAAAAATACTTCAAAAAATACTCAAAAATTTATTTGTGAGATATAACGTTTATTTTATTTATATAAATATTTATTTGAATATAGCAAAATAAAATTTTATTCCTAGCAAATAAACCATCTATTTTATTTTTTTTTACAATTAATATACGTATTTAATTCGTCACGGTTAAATTGTTTTATAACCAATAAATTTCGAAGAAAACATAACATGTAAGATTTAATTGTAAATATTTCAATTTTTCTTCTCACTGTTGGCTAGACTTCCCCGATCCTTTGAACAATTCAAAACCACACTGTAAATCCATGAATAAAACAAGCACCTTCATATGTATAATTTAGTTTTTCGTGTAAACGTAACACTACATTACACATTTAAATATGTAAATCCATTTTTTATACAGTACTGTTATTTTTATGATAAACTAAAAAATGCATATAAAGGCATTTTTATTACACTGATTGTGAGAAAAAAGTCGAAATATTTAAAAGCAAATATTATTTGTCATCTTTTCGTCAATATTATTAACATTAGTTATTTAAAAAAAATGTGACTGAGACAACGGAATACACATTTCTGTGAAATCTATCTCATTTTTCTTATTAAAAAATAAAAAAACAAAATAGATGGTTCATTTCCTAAAGATAAAAGCCTATTTCGCCGCATTTAATTTAAATAAGAGACTTATTACAGTGAAATAAACCTTATAGCTCACAAATAATTTCTAAAGTATTTTTTTCTCAATGCATAATAATCGCGAAATTAATACGTTAAATTAAATATGTGCACGCGATTGCGAAAAAATATTTCTTGTCTACATACAACTGATAAATATAGGCTTTCCCGATTTTTCAAACAATTTGAAACCACGTGATGACTGCATAAAACCACGTAACTAATATATAGAGCTAAATACGATCTCCATGCACACGCAACCATAAAAATATTTTCGCTTGCCTACGTAGGACTGGTATCACGCAGTGTGCAGTAATGCTGGCTATGCGTAAACGCCGCTTATCTTCCGCTCGTGCGAACAGATACGCTGGCATTCTCTCGGGACTGATAAACGTGTTTGATTGCGACGCAGATAGTGAAGTCGCGGATTTCGCGAGTAACGCAACGCGAATACCCGCGCCTTTGCAAATACGGAGATTTTCCACTGTGCACCGTCGGTAAACGAGCGAGTACGTACATAAAAGCCGAGCGGCTTGTCATTGGCCGCCGCCATTAACACCTCACCGCGAGTTCTAAAGGTCCATAAATTAAAACGAATTCACCGTACACAAAACGTGCTAATGAAGCCGCGAGAGGGATGTACGGAGTTAACACTATTGTTTTGTTTTGTTTTTTTTTCTACTGCCCGTCCCGCAGACGATCAACGCGTTAAACGCAGCGGAAAATGATCTTGCTATTCACCGACGTTGAAAATATCTTAGAAAAGATTTCATTTAATATTAAGATGTTAAACAGCATTCGCACAGAGTTCCAAAAGTAAATTTTTTAACACAATATTTAAAATAAAAAATTATGTCACAAGTTTCAAGAAAAATAATTTATCTATTAGTCTATATTAATCAAATTGTTATTTGGATAGAAACAAGTGCTGATTATTTAAAGATAAAAAATGTGAGTCAATATTGGTACGATAAATAATAAGAGACTGTTCTTCAGATAATTCCAAGTGGCCTTTACTTTGGCAGAGAATCTTAATCTGTGATTCAATAACCGAGAATGTTCAAGTAACTAACAAGCAATTACGCGCCATTGTCGCGAAAGAACCTGAGATACGTCGAGAGAAAATCATACATCAACGAGCACAAGGAAACGTAATTCACGGCCGCGGCATCGTCGATTTTTAACGCAAGAATGTCCTTTGGAATTTTATTCATTTCTCCTGACCGTTCGGACTCCATTGGAGAAGTTCTCTCCACCCCTAAACGAACAAAGAGCATAATTCATCGGCCATAAATCCACTGGCGGTCACGTCGCGGTCCTCGCAAATCAGCTCGCCGAAGTTCGCGAAATAAATTGCGATTCCACGCGGATTGCTGGAATTTATGATTATGACGTTCTATACACGCCGGTGCTTCTCTTACCCTTCAATTCATTCTCGTCTCAATGATTATTTTGCATAATAAAAAACAGACAAAAGTAACGTTTTTTTTTATTATAATTCTCCAATAGCGCGAATAATGTGGACACTATGTAAAAAAAAATTTATCTAAATCTTTCAATCTTATTATTTAAATTTTTTCAACAAGAAACTTCACTATTTATAGCGAGATGTTTACGAGATATGAATAATAAAAAGAATAAAATTTTACAATATAATTAATGTGATTTGTTATTCAAATCTTGAAAGAAAAACTTGCAAATTATTACTAAAAAGCATCAAAAATAACATTCGGAAAATTTTATGCAAATTGCAACTCTCTCGTGATCGCAAAAATTGTAGGTGATCCAGGAAACTTTAATCATTACGTGGTGGGATGTAAATAAGTTGAAAGAGCGTAAGCTTTGAGACGGTTATCGGTGGTAAACCCCGAAAATGTGGACTAGAGTGAAAAGTAAAGTTGGTGAAAGAAAAAGCTTCGCTAATGGCGCGTCTTCCATCGGAGTTCTGCTTGATTTTGCCGCAGCTTTTATGTCCTAACGCTCTTCGTCCCCTACACAATACACTTCCTCTCCTTTAAAGTAATTTGTTCTTCTCCCCCCTCAAAGCGCTGTATTTTAAATCGCCGAGAATTCATCAAAATTTTCGAATATCAACGAACCGAGAGAACCTAATTAGCGTCGCTCTGAAAATAAAGACATAATATAATATCATAAGCGGAGAAAATCAATATTTTGCTCAGATTTTAAATTTTGCTGGATCTGAAAATAATTTGAACCATCAAAATAATTATATTAGAAATTAAAAAAATAATGCTGTCAAACAATACTGTCAAAAATTTTGATATTCTGACAATTAAAGTTTCTAACAAAATTATTTTCAAATCTATAATCAACAAAATTTTTAATTTTTCAACAAATTCATTCTTTCAATATACAATTATAAGACACAACTTTTAAATAGATTTCCAAAAAAAATATTAAATTATTTCTATATATTAAATTATTTCACAACCAAATTCAGCGATATTTAAATTTAATTCCTCATTTTTCACTCATCTTGCATAATATATTGCAAAATGCTTCTGTTATTCCAATGTAATGAACATAACTGACGTGTGGAATGATTCCTAAAGAGATCCATGTTATTTTCGTGAAAATATGAAAGTTTAAAAGAAGCAAAGTCCTTTCTAGATCATGAGACTATTACGAAAAAATAATTTCGGAGATCTTCCTCGTTTTATTACAGACCTAACCATCTTTTTATAGATCGAATTTAAAGTCCTCCATTAAAAAAATTTTCCAATGGCTCAACAGCTGGCACTCGATAATTGCCGATTACGAAAAAAAAACGAGGGATGCTGCATCAAAGGTAACGTTCAATGGTCTACGTATGCCGTAATTACAGATCGACCAGCCAATAGAAGCCTATCATTATCTATCTAATATCTATCCTTCCTTTTCGATGACGCACGATATACGCGCTCCCTAGTAAACTTCCTACGATTGAATTGCGTTTGTAAGGCGTGATCGCAATCGTCGATCGCGAAACTCGACATACAAGCAATAGGATGTGAATATTTTTTTGAAACGCTTAAATGTCGTAAAACTTACATAATACTTATATAATTCGGTGTATCTGGACACCACTATAATTCAATAATTATGTATACACTGAAAAAATTTACTAAATTTTAATACACGTTTTTTTGATAGTACCGATTATAATATAAGTAAACATTTACTTGTAGTAAATAAATATTTACTCAATAAAAAATGATAGTGAAATCAAATTAATGGTTAAAATATGTAAATTTTCTAGCTCGAGATTGCTAAGCAAAAATTAATAATTAGAAAGGTAAAAAAACACGAGCAACGTTTATTGAATTTAAATAGTTTTATTGTTTAAAAATAAACTAGTTTATTATTCTTAATGTATATTGTGATAAACTAGTTTATTTTTAAACATCTAATAAACATTGCACATGTTTTTTTATCTTTCTAATTATTTAATTTTTTCAAATTAATGGTTTTTGTAGCAAATAAACATGTTTAGTAAATATTTAAAAAAAGTTAAAAATATTCAAACAAACATTTATTAAAATTTAGTTTGTTTTTCAGTGTATGTATAGTCTTCAAAATCTCCTAATTGAAGCACAGGGCTTTGAATCCAACAACTGATCTATTATTCTCATCATTGTCGAAAAATGCAACTTAATAATTTTCGCTAGAGATTTATTATCGAAAAGAGTCGAGTTAATCTTGTGAAGTATTTTAGGATCAGACGGCTGTAATTGTACACAATTTATAGCTTCCTGTTTGGCTCTCTCCATCGCAGTCGGTATATCATAATTTACTCAGATTATTACAATTAGAAAGGAAAATTCGTATAGAAACTCGAAATTCGATACTCATGTGGATTATCGACACAAAATTTGTGCGGATAGGAAAAGAAAGAGGAAGTAAAGTGATTCAGCGTTCACCTTGCGATCAGCCAATCACACTCGATGAGGATTTCACAGTCACCGAAAGGCCAAACCCGTTTGATATGACAGACGAACGTTCAGCCGCTCGTTCCAGTGAATAAATTAAACTTTGATGTCCCAATCATCGCGCGTCGAATTAAAATCGAATTTTCGGGACGAATCGAGGAAGAGCCGGAATCAATTTCGCTCCGGTCAGCGAAAGAGAAAGAGCGAGTCTCGCCAGAAAACTCCCTCGAGTTCGCGCGAACCGGATTCTGGGAAGTCTTAAAAGCAGTCGCCGACTCTCTTTTTTTCTTCCCCTTTGCGATGCACGACTGCTCTACGTACCGCCAGGGTTATTTTTGCGGGATAACGAATTGCAGGGGCGCGTCGTGTATCACATTACGAGCAGCTCTCAATTTCCACGGTTAGCACGTTTCCGCGACACCCATTTTTATCGCCCCGCGCAACACGATAAAGAAAGTCTACAGCGATAAAGAAATTCGCGAGAAATAATATATTTCTTATGTAAAGGTTTCGCTTGATTTCAGACCGTTTTTTAGAAACTTCTCCGATATCTCGTCGAGACGCCCGCTTTAACCCGAGAATAGTCATCTGAGCTGTTTTTGCCAGCGGCAATAAAATTTAAATTGTTGTCAAATGTTAGATATTACACAGAAAAAAGACTATTCTTAAATCAACCATAATATACTCATATATAAGCAAAAATATTATAATTTTGCTTCAAAGATATCAATCTTGATTTGATTAAATTTGTTTTGATGCAAGTATTACTTTGCACTTAATTCAAGACTTGTTCAATTAAAAATCTTATATCAATACAAATTCAATACTAAAATTTTTTAAGCAAGATTACAATATTTTTGCTTATATATGAGTATATTTTGGTTGATAAGAATAGTCTTTTTTTCTCTGTGTACTTAACATATTTTCATTCCTTTTTAATAACTCTTTCTTACGAAAGTCGGAAGTTCCAAGTTCATATTTTGACTGAGGTATTAACATTTTTGGCAATAAATAATTATTTATAAAATTTTCAGATGCTTATTATAACTTCACTATCAAAATGGATGAATAATCTGATTAAAGATATTAATTTCAGCTTCAGTTTACTAAAATCCGTTTTAGTAAACTGAAAATAAGATTATTTCTATTAATTGATTTATTCTCATCGGTCTAAGTTCAATTTATAATCAAATTATATTATTCTTTACGAACCTTTAAATGTGCATTCCATCGAAGACCCATAATAAGAAATTATATTAATTAATCTTTGTTTTTTTTAATACTGTTATGTTCAGCTATTTAATGTGCTTCTTTCGTATTCTGACTTTTATTTCTACTTACTTTTTCCAGAAAATTATGAATAAATTTAGTATCCGTATAATGTTCTTAAAACTAAATAAATCGGAAAACAATGAATAATCATAAAAAGATAAGACTCTCTGATCTTCCATTTGGTTTTATACTCCTTTATTAATTAGCATTAATCAATAATATTCAATATGTTGTTATGATAATAGAGATTTTTAATTGGGATATAAAAACCCCAGATAATCGTTTACTTAAAAAAAAATCAAGTGACTATTCCCGTATTAATTAATTCAAGCTATTTAAAACTCGCAATCAAGCTGCGAATTCACAAACCTAAGATTACTTGACACATCGTTAATCATTCTATTATATAACTAGATCAAAATCGCGGTCGTTGATAATAAGATAATGTGACCTAATAACCGTAAGATCTACACCGATAAAGCAGGTTCGTATCGATCAAAGTGTAAGAATATCTACATATAATTCATCCGAACTCATTCGGAAAGTTGAGCGCGCGCTTAATACGTATAAAATACGATTTCATCTCCCAGAGAGTGAATTAAGACTGACGTGAATTCGTTAACTGCGGATATCAAGAGTTCGTCGTTTTACGAGCTCCGACCGTTCGACCATAAGGAGCATCGCTAAACGAATCAGTCCCCTAAATGCACCTTTCATTCACATCCTGCACATCAAGCGCTAAATGCAGCCGTGCATATTCCATGCGAAGATCAGGATCGAATGAGACTTTTTGCTATCAAACGGAAATTCCACTTTTTACCGATAATAAATATTTCTCCTCCTCCTCGCCTCTTTTGATTACTTTTACAGAAATCCAATTTAATATTAGACAATTTAATACTGAAACGTAGTGATTAATTATTATACTTATTTTGAGTATTCAAAATCCCGTACAGCATAGATTATTCCAGCAACATTTTAACAATATATTATAACGTTGTATATTAACAATATATATTATAATATTCCAGCAATATTGCGATAACGTTGGCCGAGTTCATCAGAATGTTCAGTTTGTAACTGTTGGAAGTTTTCTTTGCTGAGATAGACTGTTCCTTCCTTGGATTTAAAAGTATAATCCAATTAGCGCGAAGAAAACTTCCAACACTGTTAAATATCAAAGGAGCAATGGCAATCCAATCTCTCAAGTTAAATAACATTTTGTTATTTTTAACTTCCATGTGTATCAAAATCAATCCATTTCTATGAGTAGTTTCAAAGTAAGCAACGTCCATTAACGTATACATTTAGTAAATAATAATAAACTAAATTTGAGAATCAAATTTATTGCATTCTTTTGAGTTAAATTACTTAACTGTATTGTTTTAATTAAATTAATGACATATTAAGTGGAAGTAGTGGCGATCCACTTTTTAATCATAAAAATGATTAAAAATGACTCAAATTGGGTATATAATTTCATGTTATAAATTAAACAGCGAACAGTTGCAAAATAAACATTTTGCTGAAAGTGGCCATTGTAAACGTTGCTGCAAACTTCTGTACTGTATGGAGTACGAGAGAGCTTTTGATATTCAAAATAAGTGATTAATATGTAATTAGATCACAGTGGACTGTTGCTCAATGCTATAACCGAAGGTCGACTTGACGCTGTAAGATAATGATTAATTATTTATTTTGAGCGTTAAACACTGTTCATTGCTTTTAAAAAGTATTTGTATGCTAATCTACAATATGCTTTTTGCTTCCTACTTCTTGCGTTTTAGTACTTTTTACCTCTTATCTTGCTTCTTCGTTTTCTGTCGTCCAAGATAAAAGTTGATAAAGAAACAAGAAACATTTGTCGATAAAACAGTCAACAGAGAGAAAAGAATAAGAGGTAAAAAGCAAGAAACAGGAAAAAAGCATATTGTAAATTAGACTCAAAAGTATTGAATAACAATTGTTGTAGATAAAATGCAAGATGCCTTCTTTATGACTTCCCTTGGAGAGAAAAAGAGGCAAAAAGCAAGAAACAAGAAGCAAAGAGTACTTATTATAACAACAATTGTTGTAGATGGAATGTAAGATGCCTTCTGGACGTCTTTACGACTTTCTTTGGAGAAGCTGCTTTGTGTAAAAATGCTTTTAATTAATTATTTTGAATATAGAAAGCACTATTGTTTAGTGTTTTTAATAATCAAAATAATAATTAAAAGCATTGTTGTTGAGTGTTATAACCCTCGAACCACACACTGGGTCTTTCGTGCCCACGCATTAAAAATAACCATTTTTGTACTTTAATAAAATCAAAAACTGCTTTTTTCTTCAAAAATCTAAGTTACAATTTTTATATCAAAACTGAATTATTTTCTTTTTCTGGTACAGAAAGTAATTCCCATAATTTTTCTAAACATTATTTTCCAATGTTTGCATAGCAAGATAATTTAGTAGAGACCTTAAAGAATATGTGTAAATTTTTACAGAATTTTTCGAGCACTTTAAGAGCCTTAAAATCGAGTCGGACACGAATGATCCATGTGTGTCGTCCAAAGAAACCGAAAATAAGTGTGTGGTGCGAGGGTTAATACTCAAAATAAGTTAATCACTACCCTCCAGTATTAAATTCCTACCATAATTATCATAATTTAACTATAATTATGACTACAGTCACTGAATAAAAATATTTATTTTATTTACCATTTATCTTTTGATTTATGTCTTACCACATTAATTTGAAATTATAGCACATTTGTTTCATGTTTGAGAGAACCATCACATATGGTTAATTATTACTAACACTATAATATTTAGTCATAAAAATGAAGCTCCAAACTATAGTTATTTACCCATGCAATTACAATTACAAATGCTAAACATATTTCTCAGAATTGGAAAAAGATGAATAGTAAGTTACACCCAAGTTAAAGTTAAGCTTACGTTTGTGGAACCGGGAGAAGGGTAGTTCAATATATTATTTACTTCAATAGGAAAGAAACGCAACGCAGGATACAAATACAAGATTACGCCGAGAATGTAGATCTGTTTTTATTGCTGCACTCTGAACCGATGCAATAAATTGAAGTGAAACAAACGTATATTTGTTTCACTTCAACTTATCACACTGTGTGTACTAGTTCAGAAAGTACAGCAATAAAAAACAGATCGCATGCGATTTTCATAAGCAAAAATGCTGAAAAATACTAACATGAAATCGCCTCCTTCGGGATATCGCTGAGCGGGAAGCCCTGTGCCTCGAAGATCGGCCTGACACTGTCGCACTTGAGCCCGGCGGCGTTCACCGTCGTCGTCGCGACGATGACCGTCGCGACGGCGACAATCCACAGAGTCGTCGTCATGGTACTTTTCATCCTCGCGGCGACGCGACGTCGTCCTGCTCCTGCGCGCGGAAACGAAATCTGCGAGCGGGAGAGATGAATGTGAACGAGAAGCGGAGAAAGGCGGAGACGGAGAAACACACGCTAAAATCTCGACACTGCAATTCGCGACGACAACGTGCTGTCGTTGCCGGCGGCGGGATGGACGCGACGACACTGACGCGGTTCTTGCATTCGCAAACGCGTTTTCTCAGTTTCCCCTCGCAATCGCGTTTTCGGCACGACAGACCGGCGTGTATTCCTCGTGGCACCGAATCGACGATGAATGAGTAGAGGATCGTATCGCGAGACACTCCGGAAAAAATACCGACCTCTCCGTCGGCGCGAGACGCACTGACTGTAGCGTGGAAGTGGAACCGGTGGAACGAAATGTGCGCCGCGCCGAGAAACGCCGACCGACGAACGGCGCGACGGGTGCGCATGCGCGAGACGGTAACAGGTTTGAAACGGCCAGTGCGGCCAACTGGCGAGAAAAGCCTTGTGCCAACCGAATAACAAGAATGTACCAATTGAATTACGTGCCGGTAATATCGCACGGTTATCGTCTGTCCGTAAGATCAAATCAGAGAGAAACCTGAGAGCGGCCATCCCGACCCTTTTTTCTGTAATGCTTCTAACTCCCCGTACACTAGCGACAGCAACGTCCATTTTCGAGCTGGGGGAACTACGTGTCACGTCCATTTTCGAGACCCCGCGTCTCGCCGATAAAATCGTATCGTCGAAAGTGGACGTGGTACACCACAAATTATATATAATTTTATATATACGATTTTATCGGCGAGACGAGGGGGGGGGG
>NW_017300316.1:247716-250842 GCF_001594075.2 Trachymyrmex cornetzi
CCGGACCTGATGGCTCTGAGATCTTGGATTCCAGTAATGGCTGCCGTTAGCAGTCCAGAGGTATATAGTCAAAGGTTAGAAGCATTACAGGAAAAGGCCGAGATGGCCGCTCTCAGGTTTCTCTCTGCTTCGACCGATGACCAGAGAGAACCCTGAGAGAGGCCACGCCGGTCTTCTTCCTGTTACCGTCAAAATCACCCATACACTACCGCCATTACACTCATTTTCAGATTGGAAATTACGTGACTAATATATATACACTTTCCAACACTATCGATAAAATCGTATCGTTTACAGTAGATGTGGTTCGCCTCTGTACTAAATCCTCAGGCACCGACGAGATATTATTAAAGACCGTCAACTCTGGGCAAATTTTCGGCGGTATAAAAAAGGCCCCAAGGGCCCGGAGGTAATTCAAGAACGCCGACATTACCGACAATTGATATAAATGCTATTATTAACATAAATATTTGGCACATGCATTATTAAATTCATGAATTTTTATTACATAAATGTCCCATAAGTAAATATACATACTTGTAGAGCTGTAATATCCTATATATTACAAAAAAATCGCAATTTTTTCTCTGCAATTATATCATCTTTATTGATAATTAAATTTTGATGATAACACTGAAATCTCAATTTTAAAGAAAAATCGAGTATTATTGAGTTATAAATGCATAAATACATCTACTAAACTAATAAATCATAAGATTAGTATAATATTATCAGTTTTTAACTCATAATCACACTTCAATATTCACAAGGACGCGAACTGCCGTAAGGATTTCGGTCTTTAATAGTATCTCGTCGGTGCCTCAGGACAAAAGCGTGCCGACTATCCATAGGAAGGATAGTTTAATGGGACCTCGAACGAAAACATTTTAATTTCACATCTTTTCCATATGTAAATAAAAGTTGTTGAATTTTAATAAACGAAATTGAAAATTCAAACAAGTTAATTTAATGAAATTTATTTTATAATATCTTATAACATTACGAAGTTAAGTTTCTTTATGCCAATTTTCAGCCCATTTTTACCAGACCTAATTACTAGTATGCATCAAAGTCTCTATAATTACTAGCAATATTATATATAGAGGTTTTTAATAAATTCAATCTCTTCTAAACATATATTATTAATTTAAGGTATAATTTAGCAAAAACGAGATATAGAGGCCCTCCACCACCCTCACCAATTTTAAGCGGCGGTCCACTTTTCTTTGTAAGTATACTCAGCCATAAAACAAACAAGCTACTAATCAATTTAGTAGCCCGTTTTTGTAGGTAAGTATACCTTTAATTTATTTTTTTATTTTTATGTCTAATTATTTTATTGTATTTCGCTAATAAAATTGCGATAATTTTTTAAATATTATTCTTTGTATTATTCCTTTATACAATTCGACATTACAATTACAACAATTATTTACAATACAATTATTAATGCTGTTCAAAATATAATAAAAGTGATAATATAGGCCCATAATTAAAAAATTTTAGTAATGCGAGATTATACGAAAATGTCGAAAATATGTACGATAATACAAATTTTTCTAAACCAAGGTTTAATGAAATATTAATAAATGCAGAAGAAATACTAACAACAATTAGATCGTACTTACTATTAATTATTAATTTGCGAATATAAAATTTAATAATATTTTATTAACTTTCAAGTTACACAATTTGAACTTAATTTCATGACATTACATTAAATTTAATGTAAGTATAACTAAAAAGTATATTTGTGTACATGTACATAAAATTTAATATAATTTTCATGGAAATTTATGAAATTTAATGTACTATACATAAAATTTTATTAAAAGTACATTAAATTTTTTAACTTCATTCATAACCACGAGTTTCATTTACATGTAAAAGGAGTTCGTGGTTACATTTCTAACAGTGTGAGTTTACAATGATGCGAATAAAGGAATCAATACTCTCGTTATAAGTTCACACTTTGTCACATTATCCTGCTTAATTTTTCCTTTAAATTTGGCTTACTAAAATTTCTCTATTTTCTAACGCTAATCTTTAGAAATTCGGATCTATAAGATTCGCCAGAGAATCAGACATACATAACTAAATTTATCCGAATAACAACACGATATCAATCAGTTATAACATGTTCAATTTAAGGAAACGGATGTATGCAACGTTATACATATATGTGTTCGTATATTGTTAATAAATCCATGCACTCATGTATTCAGGTACATAATATGCCAATGAAATTACCATACATTCATTACCTCAATAAAAACGTAATTCATTCATCACTCACCGACCAGATGCGCAACGCAGTGGAGTTATATCTGCAACGTCGCTACGATGATTCTGTAACAAAAAAGGTAAAATTCAAATTAAAACAGAGTAAAGAAATAATCATTACTTAAGAAAACAATTGCTATATGAACACGTGCAGTTTGCTGAAAAATAATCACGCAATTTTGGAAATACAATTTTTGTAAGCATCGAATTTTGTACCCATTGTTTAATTAAATAGAAAGCAGTTATATATTCTTTAAAATAATTATATATATTCTCTCAAATAATTATATATATTCTCTAAAGAAGATCTTAGCAAAAATAAATTTGTATAAAATTGTTAAGTAATTTCTTTTTGTATAAAATTTCAAAGTAATTTTTAAGTAACTCACCTTTTGTTTAATTTTAACAAGTTGAAAATTACTTTCAAATTTTATAAAAATTGATTTTTACTAAGATCTTCTTTAGAGAATATATATAATTATTTTAGAGAGTATGTATAATTATTTTATCTAAATATTTTAGGTAACTATCCTTTTATCTAATTTAAATAAAAGGAGAATTATATACTTAAAAATCACTATAAAAGTTTATACATTTATTTTTACTAAGATCTTTAGAGAATACGTATATAATTATTATAGAGAATATATATATGGGGCATTCTTTACCAAATCGATCAAGCCTCTGTCCAAAATTGATATGGACGGATTTCAACGTTTGACCCCGGAAAATGTTCGTCTTGAAAAGAGCTTTTAAATGAACCGTAAAATTATCAAAAAATAGGTAGATTTCATCGTATAAAACAGGTAACAACAAACATAACAAATAAAAAACGTTTTATAC
>NW_017300316.1:256353-262075 GCF_001594075.2 Trachymyrmex cornetzi
TTTAGAGAATATAAAATTATTTAAATCATTTTATTTAACAATGATTAAACAATAATCATTTTTAAATCATTGTCAAATAAAATGATTTAAAAACAAGCAAAAAAAGGTTAATTTTACACAAATAAAAAAAAATATTTACCGCAAGGTTGCTCCACCGGTGCCAGATGTCTCTCCCAGACCTCCTCCTCCTCTCAGAATACGATTAACATCTCGCACAGGACACTCGCGTAACACACACTCGCGAATAATTTATAAACTATAATCGCGCGTGGACTATAACTTGAGTCCGATAACTTGAAAGGCACTCCCGAAACGCGCGACGCGACAAACCGGCTGCGGTTCGTTCACTTTCAAATAAATCGGCGACGAGGGTACGTTACTAGAAATAAACCTCAGAGTAGTTATTCGGGCCTTTTCGTAGACAAGGGCGAAAAATCAAAGTTTGATTGTTTGTCCTGTATTTTTAATCAACGTAATAGCATGAAAGAGAATCACAAAATCGTGCATTACCCTACGAGGTTAGGTATACGAAAAAGACCGGGATGGCTATTCTCAAGTTTTCGCAATAAAATTAAATGCACAGTAAATTCGCAATAAAAAAGTAATACTTTTTATTGTTGAGATTATTATTTCGAATTTCAGATTAAAAATGGACGAATTTGTTAATAAAATGTTAAGTAATTACCAAACAAAACCATCAAATTATGTAAAATTACTTTTAAACTATGCAGGCTATGACAATATTGTATCAATTCCAAAATTAGATGATACCTGCATAATAGAATTAGAAAGATTTGCAAAAGAAGATTTAAATAAACTTTTAAATGAAAAAATGAATTAATAGAATTATATGGAACATACAATAAAAATCTGTCAGTTTTTAAGATTGCTGATGGACATAAAAAGCTATTGTTACAAAAATAGTTATTGAAAACCGTCCTGATATAAAAAATACTTTATTAAGTGTTACTAATGTAGAAAATAAAAGTGAATTCTCGAATATAAGTTCATTCTTAGATTGTTTAAGAGATACGGCAGTATAAAGAACATCAAATACAAGAAACACGGAAACAAATTTACCGAACCCTTAAAACTGTTTAGTTCATATATTTTTATTGTTGGTGGTCGTATGCTCTATGAACTTTTACATGCTAATCTACAAAATGTATTACCATCAATTACAACAATCAATAGATGCTTAGATGTTCAAAGTAATATAGTCGACGGGATTGTTCAATTAAAAGAATTAAAGTTATTCTTAACAAAACGAAATTATATATATCCATTAAACGTGTTTATTTCAGAAGATCAAACTGCAATAATTAAGAATGTAGCATATAATTCTAAAAGCAATGAAATAATTTGTATCTTCATGTAAAGAAAATAGATTTCCTAAAAATGATTTTTATGTTAATTCTGTAAAAGATATTGAAAATGCTTTTTCAAATTATGTTGTTGGCTGTAATGCGTATGTACATGGCTCAACAAATTTAATCATAGTGACGTCTTAGCCAGATGGATGTTCTTAAAAAATGAACTTGAAAAACTCGATATGCAAGTAACTGGATTTTCAAGTGACGGTGATACAAGATGCTTAAAAGTCATGAAAATATGGTCTAAAATTCCTCTATCGTCTAAAAATCCATATCATCCTTACTTTCAGGTAATCCAATCTTTTCAATTTTTTAAAACAACATTGCTAAATTAAGAATGATGTCAACCAAATTAGAATCAATCAAAATTTTTGTTTCAAATTACAAAAAATATAGAATACTTTTTCTATATGTTTTAACTATTTCTTAATAACATTACTAACTTACTTTAGTTAAAAAATGATTTAACAAAATGTGTAAATTTTAAATTTATATTTTATTTTAGATGGAATTTGACATAAAGAAACCAATATGTATTCAAGATACAGTTCTTACTGGAACAAAGATGAAAACAAGATTTTTAAAGCCGAACGTATTTTTACCAATGGGCTCAAAAATTGTCTCTTCAGAACATATAAAAAAATTAATAAAACAAGACAAACATTTATTACGTGACAGTGATCTTGAACCTATGTTTAATTTACTTTAAATGATATATTTGAAATATTGTATTATTCATCTAAAATCCTAAAATGTTTTCTTTCAGCAAGAGATAAAATGAATCTTAACGCAGTTGAAAAATTATGTGCGAGTTACGAAATTATTATCTAGTATTCCAGATAGCCAAGGCACTAAACAGTTCCTTATTTTAATTGATCATATATATATTAAATTCTTTTTTAAATAAAAAATTAAGAATTGAAGAGCGCATATATTTCATATGGCATGCGACATTTTTTTTAAGATCGTGGAGAAGATGGTTGCAAGAAAACAACTATAGCACATTGATAAAAATTTTATAACTTCTAATGCCTACACAAGTATAGAATTAAATGCACATGGTTTATTATTATTGATTGAAAAATTACGAGAAAAAAAAACTGATCAGTTTATACCTTGGTTATATAGCAGTCAACCATGCGAACAAATTTTCAGACAAATGAGATCTATGACGTCTACTTTTTCTCAACAATAGTTAATTTTAATTTATTAGATATTTTGAGACGTTTAAATCGATTGCAAATTTTAAACGAAATAAATACTGACTTAAGTAAGTTTAATTTATAATATCAATTTAATTCTAGAAAGCTAAATGGTTTCGAGGCTATAAAAAATTTCATCTATCCAGCTTTTTTTAAAGATAGATTTGAATTTTTTTTGAAAGCTTATTCCAAAACTATTGATTATTTTAATAATTGTTTTTTTATTGCATATATCACTGTTTGAATTTTCTCAAAAGAAAATAAATTATTTAAAAATATTGATTTTTTGAGAGAGAGAAAGAGAGAGAAAAAGATATTAAGAATTAAAGGATACACGATTTTATAGATCCATGTCTAGTGTTTTAAAGTGCTTTTTCTAGCTTTCTAGGATGTATTACATTACACAGATAATTATAAAAGTTTAATTATTTTAATAATATATATTCTTATTTTAAGGAAGTACATTTCGATTTCCACGAGAAGAAAATAATCGATTAGGAATTTCTTCAGATGCAGTTTTAAAATTTGATGAAATTCCATCTTCAAAAAAATTTTACATATTTTGAATACTGCTAAAAACCATGCACTAAATATTGCAGTAGAATTGAAAATGAACATGAATGAAGAAAAAATAAAGGAAAGTTTTCAAATGATTAAAATTCGGCATTTCACTGATGAAGAGAAAAATAATGAAGAAGAGGACAATGATAATATTATACAAGAACAAAATAATGATACTGTATCTGCTAACGAAGAACTCGAAGAAGATTTCGAAAATTTAGAAAGTGACATATCAATATTTAAAAATCAAACAAATTTAAAAGATTATACTAGATATAATACAAAAAATAATAACGATTTATTTTTAAACGTAAATGTTAATGGAAAAAATATCAAAATAAAACTAGATTATCTAATGATAGATTATATCGAGTTCGTGGTATGAACATGAATGTTGAGAATGTTATGAACGAAACATTAAGTGAAGAGTTAAAGATTGAATGCGAAAAATATTTTTCTATTTATTATGATACAGGATGGTATATAGGAAGGGTGTTACATGTAAAACAAAATATGTGCAAAATTAAATTTTTGTGTACTAATTTAAGATGAATTCAAATGGCTAAAAGAAGATGATATTCAAGAAGTTGATAAAAGATTTGTAATACATGGACCGATAATTTTAAATGGCACAAATCCGTTCACAATTAATAAAAAAGTACGTGCAGAAATTAAAAAAAAATTCAAAAAATTCAAAAATAATTAATTATTATTTTATATTATTATTCATTAAGTTTCTCTATAAAGAATTTATATTTTTATTTTAATATAATCCCATAACTTTAGAGTAAACTTGGGTATATTATGGCCATACGGATAAGATGGTCATATAGGTTGTAATTTCTCTAATAATTTTTATAAGTAGAGCATTTTTGTAGTTATTCTGAAGCTTATGGTAATCATATCCGTATGGCCATCTTTTTTATATTAATATAATTCCATATACATATACTGGCAATACTGGCAATACTGTGACAATACTAATAATAAAATAAAAATATTAGAAATAAGCAGTATTGCTGGCAATACGAAAACAATACTAACATTACAATAGCAATGCTAGCAATAAAATATTGTATCGCCATAATTAGCCCTCACTGTACATTTTTTAAGTAGTGGTTGATCCCTCGCCGAGCGCATACCGAAATGATGACGTAATCGACCACGGCGCCGCGCGGCCCGCTCCCCCTCGCTTTTCGTCGCGCGATCCGTCCCCTCACCTCACTGACCTCACTGCTTCGCGGGCGCCGTTCAGATACCCAATTATTGCGTATGAAAAATATTCACGGCTTCTTCAATTATTCGTATTTTACATAATTTTGACAAACGGGTATCGCCGTACATTTCGCGTTTTGCTTTGTGGCATCTCTAGCACAATCTTCTTTTAAACGTAATTAGTAATTATTCGCGTGGGATATTGTTGATATTCCAACATTATGTCTCAATTTTCATTATTCTCTTTAATGATTCATACTTAAATAAAGATTGATAAAATATTCTATATATGTCCTTTATATAAAGATACATCCAAATTTTCTTAATATCGTGAAACAATTTGCGCTAAATACACTTCGCCAAAAGTACTAAATATCTTGTTAATCATTATTAATATTTTAGTTAATAAATTAATTTAAGACCCTACTATTACTGCAAATTATCTGTGTTTCAGAAATTCTTTAATTAAACTTACACATGATGCCGATCACGGCTCGATAAAATAACATACGAATTATTTAAAATAAAAAACATTAAATAAGTTTCAGAAACGTAATTAAAATACAAAATCGTAGAAATTAGTAAAAAGCAGATACGACTTGTTTAAAATAAAAAATATAAAATAGTTTCCGGAAATTTTTATATAAAATATTAAATAAAAAATAAGTCAGAAGTGTAGTTATTTAAAATAATGAATACTACTCGTATAAATAGCTCTTGTAATTTTTTATTTAAATTGTATACTTTAATTTTCGTCGCTTTTACAAGTATATAAACATTTTTTAATGGTTTTTACGTATATCTTGACATCTTTAGAAAGTATTTGTAAAGTTGTATATTTATAACAAATTATATATAAATGGTTATAACTAAATATATTTAACAAAATGGGAAGTATGTACTTTTTCATACAAAAATGTAAAACTCTCAAACAAAAAATTTAAAGGAATAGTATGTTTCAATATCTTAAAGTTGATATTTTTGTTTCATAGTTTTACATTTTTATGTGAAAAAGTACATACTTCCCATTTTGTTAACTATATTTAGTTATAACAATTTATATATAATTTGTTATAAATATGTTACAAACACTTTCTAAAGATGTCAAGATACACATAAGAATGATTAAAAAATTTTTATATACTCGTAAATGCGACGAAAGTTAAAGTATACAATTTAAATAAAAAATTAAAAGAATTATTTATACACGAATAGTATTCATTATTTTAAATAACTACACTTCTGATTTATTCCTTATTTAATATTTTATATAAATTTCCCGAAATTAACTATTTTATATTTTTTATTTTAAACAAGTCGTATCTGCTTTTTACCAATTTCTACGATTTTGTATTTTAATTATGTTTCTGA
>NW_017300316.1:262463-269986 GCF_001594075.2 Trachymyrmex cornetzi
TGCCACACGCATTGTTTTACGCACGATCAATTCCGCGTCGTTGTTCCGAACATGCATCGCAGGCACTTGTCGCACTCGCGCGTTTGAATTCACGAAATTGACGACGAAAGACGCTATACGTTTGCGCGAGCAGCCATGCTACGAGTCGCGTAGCACTTGTCGCAGGCACTCGCGCGTTTGAATTCACGAAATTGACGACGAAAGACGCTATACGTTTGCGCGAGCAGCCATGCTACGAGTCGCGTGAACCCCGTAAAACAGCGTCACAACGCGCACAATTTTCGACGGATTGTATGATCTACTCCTTAAAATACGATCTCGAATGCCAAGACGGCGAATAATGAGTAAAAAATGAAATGCGTACCTGACAAATCGGATTCCAATTACTCAGTCTTGCCTTTGTGTCCGGATGGTGAAGACGGAACGTTCGTTCGCGGCCGTTGCATGCGTGAACCCCGTAAAACAGTGTCACAACGCGCACAATTTTCGACGGACTGTATGATCTACTCCTTAAAATACGATCTCAAATGCCAAGACGGCGCATAATGAGTAAAAAATGAAATGCGTACCTGACAAATCGGATTTCAATTACTCAGTCTTGCCTTTGTGTCCGGATGGTGAAGACGGAACGTTCGTTCGCGGCCGTTGCTGGACTCTTTGAAGATCCATTGGCTAGGCATCCTCCGCTTTCGTTTTCTCCCTTTACTGCCCCTGAAGCACATTACACATACACATGAGACTCAATATACGCACGAAAATATATATTCGTATAATTTCGAGGAGCCATGTCGAAAAGAAACGCAAGATTCTCACTTCATTTAGCCTCCGATATTTCTCGAACGCTGCTAACTTCGCGATTCCACTGTGCTCGATCGCAACGAAAAGCACGATCGAGAACAAAGAGGCGATCGAGAACATACCTCGAACGCGGCTAACTTCGCGATTCCACTGTGTGCTCGATCGCAACGAAAAGCACGAAAGAGGCGATCGAGAACATTCGTCGACAAGATCGCAAGTAAATTCGACTTCCGCACGCATTATCTCACGCACAAACAATCTCTCGTCGCTGCCGGAAACGAATATTGCACGTACTTGTCGCGAACGCGTATTTGAACCGGTGAGAATTCAACTACGAAGACGAAAGGACGGTATATCGCGGCGTGGCGATCGTCTACTGCGCAGTGCGCAGGCGGCCGTGCTCCGAGCAGTCCGAGCTCCGAGCTCCGAGCCGTGTGGAACCCGTAGCGCGTGACGTAGGTCTACGTCACAGTGACGTCGCTGTGACGTAGACCCACGTCATGCGCGTCACGCTAAGGGGTCAGCACGACTCGGAGCAAATAAAACGCGCTTGATAATATCGTTATCTATTATAACTCTGTTCTATTTAAAAAATATAGAAATTAAATATACTGTATATAATTATATTTTACAAAATTTAAATTATGGGAGAAAAGAATGAGTCTCATTTTTCTTTTTTTTTCACGCTCGATAATATCGTTATGTCATAACTCTGTTCTATTAAAAAAAAAAAAGAAACTAAATATACTGTATTTAATTATATTTTACAATAATTAAATTATAGGAGAAAAGAATGAGTCTCATTTTTCTTTTTTTGTTTCACATAAATAAGTCGCATCTCGTTGAGAAATAATGTTTTTAATAAATATAGAAACCGACCGAATTAATGTAACAACATAATATAGTAAAGAGTGCCTTTAGGATCGGTCAAAGTTGAAAGTTTCGAATAATATAATATTCTTGGTTCATGAATTTAATTAATCTAAAATGTGACTGTGCGCCGAAACGTTCGGACATTAAAACACAATCAATCTGAGATACTAATATTCACGAGCCGAAACATTCGGACAATCGCGAGTATATATAATCCTCCCTTTATTTCAAATAATAAACTTTTATTGCGAAAAATATTACCTCAACCAGGATGGCTGAACGTTCGGCGCACATTTGAAATTAATTAAATTCATGAACCAATAAGAATATTATATTATGCGAAACTTTCAATTTTGACCGATCCTAAAGGCGCTCTCTATTATATTATGTTAATATTTTTAATAATATATATTATTAATCATTATTTATATGTACAAATAATCGTCGTACTTGATAATTCTGTTCCAAAACACATGTTAAAGTACAACAAATGAATCAAACGTAACAAGTTTTTAATAAAAATGCACTAGTTATTTTATAAATAATTACCTCTGTACGTCTATTTTCAAGCCCATTAAATTGGAACATGTTTTCGAAATATGATGATCGGATTTTCAGAATATGCTTACACACGTAAATAGGTTAAATTTCTTCTTAACTTCTATTATTATTATATATAAGATCATTGACTTCAAAAATGAGAAATAAGTATTTTTTTTAAATAAATGTAGGTAAAACAAGTTATAAGAAGAGAAGGATTATTAGCATATAAAAGATTTTTCTCTGCAAATAAAGAGAGACGAAATAGGCTTGATCAAATAAGCTCGGTGTCTCACGATAACGCGTAGGCTGCTCTCCTTTTAAGAGACATAAAGTCACAAATGTCGTTTTATTTTTATTATTTATTAAATATCAGGAAAGACAAAACGATGTTTGTGAATCTGAAACCTTGTGTCCACGATGCTGCACGGTATTAAAAATCAGTTCGAGATCTCGGATGATAAAGGAACTGACAAATCACACATTGGTTATGTGACCGAATATACACACAAATGTGATTTGTTAATTCTCTCTCTGTTCGAGATCTTGGACCGATTTCTGGTATCGTGGAAATAGACTTTAAAAGGAAAGTATCCATATGCTGGATTCACACTGCATCCGATATGCATTGTATGACGCTCTGCAACCAATCAGAAAACAGAATTCCGATGGATTTTGTTTCGTATCATCGGCATCCTGTTTTCTGATTGTTTGCAGAGCGTCGTACGGCGCAAATCGGATACAGTGTGAATCCAGCAATAGTCTCTCACTCTACGACACTGTGTACGCGCGCGCGCGCGTGTGTGTGTGAGTGTGTAAAATCGCTCATACCACTGTACTCTTATTATGTTTCAGTAGTTATAACTGTACATAGCAATAAGATTGTTCTCTTACTGGTTCTAAACATAAGGAAAAGGTCATTCGATCATTCAAATCGTTTCTTTTATTTCCAAGCGTTAACACGTATTTGATACATTACAATATAATATAATACACAGTTCAGTAGTAATAAGACATTTTAATTATCATGGCAGACATTACAGTCACGGAAACAGAAGATAATTTACCTATATACAAACATGAGTAAGTTTATAGATTTTCTATTCTTTCCATTTTTATTCAAATACATGACTATTTAGCAATTTCGGAATAATGATGCATATAGACGTTAATCATTCAGAATCGGGTTTACCGTTTAACACGTGACAGTTCACAAAAATCGTTATAATAATAAGATTATACATAATTTAAATGTGAGTTGTAAAATAATAGGATTGTAATATTATGTCACAGATGAGGAAAGTAAATTGTTAAATAGAACGCACAATCTATCTTACAATCAGTAATTATTCTTCAATAACATGTACAGTTTTTATAAATTTGCAACATTTTAGATAAAGAGATATTCAAATAATAATCTTTACCTGTTTTTTCCGCGAAAACAACAACTGTAAATTATTTCATTAATTAACTATTTTTTTTATGACAGTATATACTTTATAACACTATAATTATTTTTATTTAAGGCTTGCTCTAAAGTCATGCTTTAAATATGAAAATTTCGAGGGAATCGTGAATTGTTATAGGGAACAGTCAAAAATAGACTTTATGTTCAGTAAAAGGCTAAAGTTTCTCGTTTGCAACTTTTTGTTCAAGTTTACTAGTTCATTTATAACTTTTTTGGTTACTGAAGATGGAGAGGTATATATTATATAAAAATTTATATTATGATAAAAAAAATATTTGATATTTGTAAAAAATTAATAATGATTATTCAATATATTTTAACTATTTTTCTATATTTAGGAATTGAATTATAAATAGAGAATTAACAAAAATTGTTGTTTTTATTTAGTTATAAATAAAACATGTAAAAATATAAATAATAGAAAATGACAAGATAAATTTTACCTTTAAAAAATTTAGATTATACTGTAGATAATAACATTTTTTTACGTACTCTATATCGCTACTATTATAACGAATTACAGAAAATAAACTCTTATGGAGAGTAATATCTCAGAACCCCGATTCTGTAACTTTTAACGATAGTTTGATACCGTTACGTTGTCGTTGCGCAGCTTTGCATCATGTATTATAATAGATCTGTTTTCTATGGCTGAACTAATGTACACTTTTGGAATTTAAAGTGAGAAAGGTATAAGTTTCATATTTGTCGAAAGCGAAAAAGAGAATTCTCGTGCAGTCTAGTGCAGAAATAAAAATAGACAAAATATCTGTGCAACGATAAAATAACGACACCGATATTATCGTTAAGAGTTATAGAATCGAGATACTGAGATACTACTCTGTATAGATATGGTTACCGACAGTTGCCGATATCGTTAACTAGCGTTAGTCAATGTTAAAGACGAAAAAAAGGAATAAACGCTGCTCTTTGCTTTACTTTTACATTATATTATTTTATTTTTTAATACTTTATTGTGAATTAAATTAATCACAGTATGAAATAAAGATATAATATGTAATATATAATAAGTAAAATCTATGATAACCTTTAACTATCTTTGAAAGAAATATTATTGGAGAAGCAACGCCACGCTAGGATCAGTTCAATTTGATGTCCATTATTGGCCTGATCTAAATGATTGGACCAACATACGCGTTGCAAAAACCGCATTTCATCCCCTTAACTCTTTGGTTTTAACTGATGATGAAAAAGTAAAAATTTATGAACAAAATATTACAATAAATATAACAATAATAATTTATATTGAATTTATTTAAATATACGGATTTTATTTAAATATTATGTTATGGTTATTTAATTTAGATATATTACTTAACTCCATTCCAAATTTGGTGGAAGAAACCTTACCGCAAAGTCCGCAACTATATCAGGCAGTTAGATATCAAAGGAAAAATTACACACATTGCTTGCGGTCATAATTTTTATGTGGTTATTAGTAATGACAATGTAGTGTATGAGTGGGGTTTGTCTAGTAGGAAATATCATTTGGATACAACCGATACAGACAATTTTATAACAATTCCATGTAAAGTGATCGAATTCTCAGACGAAACAGTTGGTAATATATTTCTTTTTAAAACTCATATATATATATATTAGTAAAAAAGTAGAGATATGTAAGTAAATCTAGAATTTATATATATGAATATGACACTATTAAATAAACAAATTTCTCTAATTTCGATATTTTAGTTAAAGTTGTTTGTGGAAATTTTCATTCATTTGTCCTCACTGACAAAGGAAAAGTCTATGGCTGGGGTGCTAACTATAAGAAACAATTAAGTACATTCCTTCCTCGTGCAATTCTATCTCCTTTTAAGGTGAATTAATTGTTTGTAATTTTCGTGATAAAAGGAACAAATAAAATAAACTAGAAAATGTTGCGATTGCAGAAAGATATTCCTAATATAAGGAAAATATCAGATATCGCCATCATAGAATTTGCGAGCATTGTCAAATCTAGCGAAGATCAACTCATTTATATACAGGGTGAGCTATTTGGGATAAAAATTAAGGAATTTGCCATCTGCGAATATACAAATATGTTTGACATATGCAATTTTATGGTGGCACAATCACCGATATCCAGTATTCATACACATACAGATGAAGAATCTATGATATTAAGCGATTTAGAAGCGGCTTTCGACGATAGTGTAAGTTTTATTCTCTATGCTAACGCGTTAATGTACTTTAATAGATTTCCAATTAATTAGAGACCTGCCAGGTGTTGCAAGCAAATCTTTTGTTAAATTTTCGTACGTTAAAAGTACTCGCTTTCATCCTCCTCGTTATCCTTTTTATAAATTTTCAGCACGTCTGTTATATGCTAATAATTTTTATTGTATTATATTTGTTACTTATATTTATTTTGTACAATTCATATTTCTCATGTTTAAAGTCAACGAGCGATCTTACAATAAAAGTTGGAAAGAAATCTATCTATGTTCACAAGAATATTCTGAAAAGTCGTTCATCATATTTCGCAAACATGTTCCAGTTTAGTGGACTTGAAAATAAACGAAGGTAATTATTTATGAAATAATTAGTGCATTTTTATTAAAAACTTGTTACGTTTGACTAATTTGGTGCACTTTAACATGTTTTGGAACAGCGTTATCAAATATGATGATTATTCGTATATTGTGCATAGAGCGTTTTTTAAATATTTATACACCGGTACAATCGATCTATTGTCTTTGGAAAATGAATTAGGTGAGTTTTAATTAAAAATACATTGGTCTTCAATTCATAATTAAAATGAATGTTTCGTTACAGAGCTCTTGAAGTTGTCTAACAAATACTGCGTGTCGAATCTTGAGAAAGATTGTATTCGAATAATAAAAAAAAAGATAACGGTATTTGACGTATCCTCTATTAAAGAAATAGCAATACAGTGTGGCGTGAAGGTACTACTTTTCTCTTTTTTCTATTATTTCCTTTCCAAGATAAAATATTCAATGATTTGTTTATAAGATTGATTTACTGTTTAATTAGGATTTTATTCTTAATTATGTATTTTTCCTTTATCTTTCTTTTAAGTTTTTTTATTCATATTTCTGTCGCAATAAAATGTTTTTCATTGAAAATTCTTTATATTATGTACGAATTAAGTTGCAAGACTGTAAATCTAACACTTAATCACTGCAACTGTTTTATTATTAACCTATTTAGCTAGTTTTAGTTTAAATGTTAAAATTTATTAAATATAAAAAATGTATCTTTATTCTGTGTAGTTAACTTAATTATTTATATATATCATATAATTTTTAGGAATTGGAAGATTATTGTTCCATCTTTATCTTAAGACACGATGTGGCAAATTTATACTGATGTATCAAAGGACATTTTTTTATTTTAATTTTTAGATATCAATAACTTTTTGAAACAACATATTTACGATATTTATTTAATATTTATGTTATTTAATATTTAATATTTATGTTAATCGCACTAATTTAAGAATTGGAGATCATTACTTGAACAAACGTAATTCCTGCAGTTTTTTTGTATGCTAACACGAATCCGTTTTCTAAATTTGATTATGATCCTTTCAGAATTTTGAGAAAAATGTCAAATTCAATCCTGGGGCCGAAGTCGATGTTTCTCGCGTCCGCTGCATAGTACGTTCCGTAAATGAATTGAAGTGCGGCTTATATGGGGAAAAGGGTCATCTTTTACGCGATCAACTTCACACGCCAAAAACGACGCGGTGCGACATTCCCCAACATCCCAGTTCCAAACATTTCGGACAGCACAAAATATTTATGGTAAAATAATGGCAAAATATAAGGTAATTATTCAGTTTAGCTACCCCACC